>NC_087200.1:84472154-84592154 GCF_015104395.2 Macrobrachium nipponense | reverse complement strand
ATGATTGCATGAATAGTAGGGCGTGCACCCAGGTCCCAGAGTGTTATCTCATCGCCATAAGATATGGATGGAGGAGCTTGTGATATCTGACCAGCACCCATCAGCATCAGTATTATTGCAGTTCCATCTACCACCTAGCCCAGTTATATAATTTATGATTAGTATCTCATGCCATTACGTTGACACTTTGGCATGTATTGAAAGTACAGCCATTAAACAAATTTACTATTCCACTGTAGGGTGATTATTACCATGTCACATGCAGTGTTACCCTATACAACAGTCTCAGTATATCACATAGAGATATAGGAAAATCAGTTCTCTTGCAGATGCTGCACTACTAGTGAATGTGCTGGTTTTTCATGGTCTTGCTTTAACTAAACTTTTTAGCAAGGCAATGAAATTCCTTATTGGATAAGATTAAAGCATGGTTACAAAATACATTAAATAATTCTAATATTTGCATGTCTTTCCAAAGTTTTTTTTATCTTTAAGGTCATTGATTTATCCAGAAAGATAGGGGCTTGACTCATCTTAAAATAATTAGAAACCAGTGACATATTGGTAAAAAGGCTTTCAGAAAATTAATGAAATGGAAAGTTATCAGTTTAAACTCAAGATGTCAGTGGCTTAATTCCCTCCAATGATTTTAGCATTTTTCATTCCATTACTTCCAGTACACTCGGAAAAAATAATTTTTTCTTTCAGTTTTTTAATCATTTTAGTTTTTTAAATTAAAAAAAGTTTGGGTGAGGATAAATTCTTGCGCTCTTCTGGTAAAGTCCTAGCTGTCATATTTTTGTGATAGGTGTCATGGAAGATAGTACAATGGTGTGATTCACCAAATATGTTAAGTAGGGAAGAGGACACGTGCCCTTCAAAAGATATATTAAGGGAAAAGTATCTAGGGAAATCAAAGTTTTGCCATGTTAAGGTTTTTTTAGATCACTTGTCATCTCTAGCTCTCTATATGAGAAATAAAAGTACATTACAATACTTGTTGGAGTTTAAAACTATATATTGAAATCTTTTTGGGGCAAACTTACTGGAACTTAGCGAGTTCATAAATAATCTCTACCTAAGTCAAGGTATCTCTTGTGTTCGTATTAGCTTAGTGTAACTTTTGTATTTCAAGGTTATAAGTACAATATTAATGTAATAATTTTATTCTTTCAACCCTTTTAAATTACATTTTTTTCTTATCTCTCCTTTGTTTTGCCCCTCTATACAATGCCCCATTCTTCCTTCCTTTATTTATTTTCCTGTCCACCTTATCTACATATGCCTAAAGTAGGTAATTTGATGAGTTTAACCCAATTAAGATTGAGGGAGGGAGGCTGAAAATGAAAAGCTTTCTGTACTTTCTTACACTTCAGCTTTTCTAAAGCAATCAGCAACAGCTGAACTTAATTTGAGTAAAATATTACTACCAAGCAGCAAATTTCAATGCAAATATAACAAAGTAATCACAGCAATCAGTACAGCATGAAAGCAAAGTCAACTGCTCATTCATACTGGGCCATGAGCGGTTTTGCACATGCACACTTACAGATGGTAAACTCTGCCTACCACGACAACAAAAATCCATGCTCTCCTTATTTAATTATGGGATATTTGTAAAAAAAAATATATATATATACATATAAAATGAAAAAACAGGTTTTTGTTATTAGAATCTCAGAAGTTGAAAAATAGAAATGTATATTCTGCATCAGATTCTCTAAGGGTTAATAGTATCTACAGTTTCATTTTCACTGAAACCATATCATTTAAAGGATATGTTTACTAGACTGTTGGCCTTCTGATCAGTAAACCATCTTCTAGCTACCTGATGATCCTCCCCATGGCCTCCTGTTTTGGCGAGACCCTTTCAGGTTCATGTATTGAGTATCTTCCCAAACATCCATTTACAGTGTGGAGACTTTTGCAAAGTCTTACTCAGGCATTTTAGAGCCAGACTGATCATGTCTTTGAGTTGCAGTCTGAGGATTATCTGGCTGGGATGAGACAATCAACCTGAAGTGTATTCCATTGAGGTCCCAGCCACAAAAAATGCTAGTTGGGCAAGAGGGGATACAATCTCAGTTAATCAGAAAACCTTCTGGCCACAGTCTATTCCTTTCCAGATGTGGGTTTCATAGGCACTCCTTTCTGTGTTCTCATAAGTAGGCCCCCACGTGAACACCCTCATTGACAGGACTCCTCCTTGGTGATACTGAAAAGACATTAATGACAAATAAACACACATTTCTCTTTGACAAATATTAGGAGGGCATAACTTACATCTCAAGGGAAAGGTCTGATTTTGGAAACATCCCCTCTGAGGGGTTGGGGGAGAGAGTGGGACCATGCCCTCCCAGCCCATTGGAGATGATGCAGTTTCCAAGGGGAGGACTTCCACTGCATTTGGTGCTGTAGGAGGCAACCCTTAACTTATTAAGTTACACCTCTTTCCTTTCCCTTAATGGTCATTGTGAAAGTTGCTTTTCCTTTCCTTCAATAGGCATGAACAAAGAGAATTATTGATTTGCATAATGATTCTTTGTCAAGATCATATCTTTGGAGTTCATGAGAAGGAAAGTCCTTCTAAATGTGGAAATAACAGCTTTGAAAGCCTGTGATGATTCTCTTGACACATACTTATGATTCACATAACTTTTTACATCTAGCCTTTATGGCGTCTTATCCCTTTTACATATTAAACAATATGAATATAAATGTAGGTAAACCCAGGCAAAAAATTTGAAATGAACTTATAATCAGACAACTCTAACTGGGGTCAAACCTGCATCCTTTACCCATAATCCATTAGGTCACTTGGTCTTGCTAAGAAAGTTTTTTCAATTAGTATATTCTATTCTCTTTCCTTAAAAATTTGTTGCACCATTTTGTTTTACCCATTTGATGAACTATAACATTTAATGACCATTTTCAATTTCATGCAGATAATACTTCATTATCTGAGCTAGAATGGCTGCCTCCTGCCTACATTCAGGTGTGCAGCAAAGATATATGTCTGTACAAGAATTCATGGCACATAGCCTCCAGCCCACATTGACAAAAACAAGATAAGCAGCGATCCTTTTAAAGATTAGATTAATCATTTAAGTTGAAGTAATGGCTTATTTACTCAGTTTATTAATAAAAGTGCTCTTACATACCAGTATTACATAATGCATCACATTACCAAGACACTTTATAGTTATTATGTTGAAGACTGAAGAATTTAGTTATGGTTTTACTCTTTGTGCATATATAACTACACTTCAGAATTTACTATTGAACTGTTCATTTATTTACATTAAGGGACTTTGATTGATTAATTGATTGTAATCAAAATCTGAAACCTCGATTTTAAATCCCTGGTTATTGGTGATCCGGTTTTAGGGCACTTTATTTAGCACCAAAAATTGCAAAAATCATCCATTTTCAGCGCTGATGTGCGCCGATTTCTTGTTATCAGTGCTGATAATAGAGCATTGGTGCCAATACATACCTAACAGAGGCGCCATTAACCAGTTATTGGCACCAATGAATGCTGAAAATCACCAGTTTTCTGTTGTCAGCAATTTTCGCTTAGCATCAAGCCGTCGGAATGGAACTCCCCGAAGATAACTGGGGACTGCCTGTAAGACATTAATGCAAGCACAAATTGGAATAATAAATCTTGAGGTTGGCCTTGGACTCAGATGGCCTTGATGTGAACATGGCCTCAGACTTTATGGACTCCACCATAGTAATGATGACTGTACATGACGTTAACCTGTCCCTCCATCTACGCTCCACTAAAGGTACTACTAACTTCTCCAAAGGGCTTACTAGATTTTCCTCTCTAAGATCTGACAGCTTTATTTCCTATGGAACAGTACTTTGTCACTCTTCCTGAATTGCTGTTCAGGTATGATTGATTAATGAGTTGTATAAATCCCTTAATTTTCAGGGGTGTGGTAGCTCAGTTGACTTCCCCAGGACTTCACAATTTGGTGGTCCAGAGTAAAAGCCCTGTTGAGTTCTTTAAAGATTTCATTTGCAACAGCCTTACTGTCCCTATGAGGTGGGGGATGGAGATTTGGCGGAACCATTAAGTTTACCTGTTGAGTCATCATCCGTGGTTCTCTCTGGTCTTGGCTTAGGTATAGTGGTATCCTGGGCACTGATCATGAACGTATGCTTGGTCTCTAGGATATTTTATGACTTGTCCCTTGCCTTTGCCACTCATAAGGGACCTTTAAGCCTTTAAAGGTTTTTACTACCCTTCTCTCTTCCCCACATGCATTCTGTTGAGACCTTACAAGCACAACTGAATGGAGAATAGAATAAAATATATAATTTAGGTCATGATTATTTGTATGTATGGAAAACTTTTATGCCTATTATAAACAAAGCATTTTAAATGGCTGGTCATTATATGAATTTTCAGTATTTTTCTATAATACAAATTATGTTAGTGAAGAATTTTTTCTTATTTGATGAACACAGGAATTGACAAGGAAATTGTTGATTTTGGAAAGTTGGGACCATAGCCTCTTAGACTCACAAACCGAGTGTGGTAGGAAGATCTTACTATGAAAGAGAAATTAGTGGAGGGGTTTGGTATCAAGAGGGTGGAAAAGACATGGTTTTGACATGAGATGAGAAGGGCTGATAAAGAGTTGGTCAGAAACATGGTGGATATGGAAGTAAGAAGATGGACATCTGTAAGGAGGCCCAGAAAATCATGGGTAGAGAAAGCAGAGAACAGAAAATTCATTTTATGTTTTGTCTGTGCCCATGAAGAGAAGAGTTAATGGTGAATATTTACTAACCATGAGCGTTGTAACCCATTAGAAGTATCAAAAGAAAGTCGGTGAATTTCCTAACTGTTGCTGCTTAACAATATACATATTAAAAATTCGTATTTTGGTCTCTATCATGATGCCTTTAGCATAAGGCCATGAAAACTCAAGATGTCAGTTGTTTGTTATGTCTCAAGGAAATCTCACATTCCACAAGAACACTTCATGAGTGGCAATGAAGTTAAGATGATATTCACAACAAACATTTATTGTCTAAGAGAAAGTCAGTGGGACAGGCACCTCAAACACCTTACCCTATCCTGGTCTTGAGTAATAAAAAGTAAGAAATCAGGAAGAACAAAAAAACCCAGGTACAATCTCATAAAAGAATGTTACTTGGTTTTACACGAAAGGTTTCTATGATATGTATGTATGAAAAGGGCCTGATTATGTTAGTTTTTCAATTAATGACTACTATTACTTAATGTGCTCTATGCAGCAGAAACAGTGAAAATTGAGATTTTAAAAAGGTTTATTGAATGCGTTTTATGGAGTCTTTATTATGTGTGAAGTTCTATACTATATGGGTTATCTTCAATAGGTACATTATTGTTATTCACTTCAGTCATTTCCTAGTGCAGATACCTCTGTGAAATGTATGCTAAGTTCAATCATTCTCTATTTTAGGTGTACATATAAAAAAATGTTGAATATTAACTGATTTGATGGCATTATAATGTTGCTTTTTTCTGGAACTGCACTTTCATAGCTCTGCTTAAAGTACTTCACCTACACAAGTTTTAATATACCATTGTAAGTACACTCTTCATTTCACATCATTGCACATTTTATTTTTCTGAACTTTGATAAGAAATATTTTATGTGAATTCTTGTGGCTGAATAAACAACTTGACAGCTGTGGTTGTCACTGGTAATATGGAATGCAATGAACCTGGATTGCTGGTGGGTGGGGTGTGGAAATGCAAGAAATCTGCAAGGGGAAACCTCTGTCGACCTGAGTGCCGTGCTGGTTTCATCATGATCAAAGAACCCTCTCCCCTTTACATATGCCGTGCTTCCTCTGGTCAATGGAACCCTAGCCAGGAACTCCCCATCTGTACTCGTAAGTGAAGCCTCTTCATGTTTGTTTTTTATGAACATTTTAGATTGTTCTAAATAAATTTACATCAGTGGTAACATAATGCATCTGGGTTAGCTGTTTGCTTCTCATAACTAAAGTTTTAACTAAAAAGTTCCAAATTTTTTTAGCTATTAAATTCTATTTATTAATTTTCTAGTGTTGTCAACTGATAATCTCCATATATTATAATGAAGCTTGAACAGAAGTACTGTCATTTGGATGTTTGATTTATAGCCGTTTGGTCTCGGGAAGATAAATGACACATTTTGAAAACTTGCTAGTCCATGTGTTTTAAACAGTTTAGGAGTTTCTAGTGCATGATGTAGAGAAGATTTTCTTATTTTGATTCCCATTTTGGTATGAGTATTTCAGTTAATTACAATTGCTTTCAGTAAAGCTTTGTATTATAAAAGGAATAATGGTAAGTTGTAGCACAAAAATATAGAGACAAACGACCAATTTTAGTACTGTATCCTACTATTTTTCATTTTTCAAAATTCCAAGCAGATGCCAGTGAGTGAGACAGGATACACAAGAATGCAAATAGATAAAATGCTATTAAATGAGAATAGTTATGTCAAGTAAACATCTGACTGATTCTTTGCTCTTTGCAGACCTTGCCTGAGATAGTTGAGAAAACTATTCAAATATGAACACAACCTTTTGATTATTTGGTACCAGATAGAAATTGAAAGCCAGTTGTTCATTCCTTTTTTGCACAGAAAAAAAAACTTTGGATTTAATCTCCCTCATAAGTGGTGGTCCAATATTAGTTTATTAAATTTTTGCATGACCAGAAAAATGCTTTAAGAGTGCCATCTTTCCGCTTCATTAACTGACATTTCCTTATATAATTCTACCTTCGAATAACAAAGGGGGCTGTAGCAAGTCAGATGGTAACCTAAAACGTCGTTGCTATTTTGGAATTTTGGTTAATGTAAAGTAAATATGAACAAACTCATGAATGGGAATCATCCTAAAGTAGCCCTTTGGTATCATCTCTTCTTATACTTTTGTATATGGAGGTTATATCTTTTAATTTGGGAAACCATTAGGTCGTGTATATTATACTATTCATCTTCTTTTGCAAATTATGATTTACAACTGAGAAGGAAATATTAATATTTACAGTAATAATGACAAATTCTAGAATCAATTTCTATTTTTCATAGCTAACAAACCTGAGGTCTTAACAATAGGATATTTCCAAGCACAGCTGGTAAACCAGTTAATACAATCGGAGAATGTAAGCAAGGAATCTGTGAGATCTGGTAACGCCTGTGTATACGAGATGAGATCTGGTCGAAGACTGCGTCGTAACCCAGTCTTTTCTCGATCCAGGAATAACAAAACAAAACAAAAATTAGTAGAGACCGGCTAGAGGTGGGCAGTATGTGTTAAGACCTCAGGTTTGTTAGCTATGAAAAATACAAATTGATTCTAAAATTTCTCATTTGTTCATATGCGGAACAAACCTTTGTTCTTAACAACAGGATAGCCTTATTCTTGGAGGGAGGTATAGACATCCTAAACTGGCTGGAAGTTAACCCACCTGACCACCCCCTAGAATGAAAGGAGTTCTAAAAGAGCTATACAAATGCCCGTGAGAATATAGATAAACTGATATTTACAGCTCAATCATCTGGGTTACAATACAATGATATATGAGCAAATTCATTGCATTTAAGGGACTAAAGAAAATTCTGACTGTTCAATAACCATATATAGTAATCACAGAAGTCTGTTATTACTCCAGACCTTCCGTTGCCAGAAGGTGTAGTATATGCTACTGAATAGAGGGTTTGATATTCGTAAATAGTATGTTCAACCAACAGACTATCAGTATGGCTAGCGAACTCACCTGTATCAGACCAGTCCAGCATGTGGTGTGTCTATTCCGCAACCTGCCCGAAGGAAGAAGAATGGAAATAAGAGAAAGAAAGGGACCAGCCCACTCACTCATTTTCTCTTTCACACAATCACCGTAGGTAAGATACAAACTGTCCGGTCAAGGACAAGGATGAGTTAATCCACTTGTTGGGCTGTGGCAGGATCACAAGCTAGAAAAAACAAGTTGAAAATTCCCCCCCCCCCCCACATTAACCTAAACAATCCACCTGCCAAAATCCACCCTCAGTCACACTTTCTTCTTTACACAACAAATACACACAGGACAATTGACCTACACCCACACAAAAACAAAACAAAAACAACACAAAACACACATACCAACACTCCAGATACTCCGTGCTATCCTGTGCTGTCCACTGGTCGAGGTCACAAGAGATACCAACAACAACAACCAAGGACCACAACCCAATAACAACAACAATACAACAACCAAGGACTACAACCAACAATTCAACAACCAAGGACCACTACAACACAACAACAAAAAAAGAACAATCACAATCCAAGACCACTGCACAAACCACAACCAACACAAAAAAGCAACAGCACAAAGGCAACATACACACCCACTAACAACACCAAAGAATAACAACAAAGACAACAGGACAGGCACAACTACTCTAAAGCAAAAATACATTAACTCAACAACAAGCAAACAACAAATCAATAACACACAAAAACTTAACTGACTTCAAATCTGTCACAGACCGCTGCCGACACTACTGAACAACACCAGTTCTGACTAAAGACTCTCTGAAAACTCTCACTCAAAACACAGATCTCTAACAGCAAACAGCCCAGAATCTATCAACAACCAATTCAGTCATTAACCATCCATACAGCAATTACACTCTCTCTCTCTCTCTCTCTTACAGACGTTGTCAAATGGAACTTCATATAACTCCTGCATATTTCCTCCCCTGTTACATTTGACAACGTCTCCTTTCACTCACAACACCCACACTAAATAGCCTTCCACAACACCCACGGATGCTCAGATGCAGGTCCCCTGGATCTCGTTTGAGGGCCCTCATACACACACTCAGTTACACCGCCATCAACTTCTCCCTGATCACTTCCAGTCAGACTACCATTACTATCTCCCTCACTACCATCCCCCCAAATCCCATTCACTATCTCATCTACCCTTTCTAACTCTTGTCCGAACATCTCTCGTAACTCTGCCACCAAATCACTTACCTCATTTACACTCCTGCCAAACTCCCGAAGAGACTCATTCATACTGCCAACTACATCCTTTACCTGATTCCCTTCCTGGTGAAACTTCACTAAACCCTGACAATTCAAACCCACACACGCTATATGTATCATTCCTCCCCTCAAAGTCATCTGTATTACACTGAGTAGCCTTATCCACCATTTTTACCCTAACACTAACCCCTCTATCATGCAGCTCACGTTTCTCCCTTTCATTCCCTTCCTTACCTTTTTCTGCTTCCTTCCATACTCAACCAACACCAACTGCCGATCTTCCAGACCCATTTGCTCACTGACACTCGGCTCACATTTATTCACCCTCAACCACTCACTCATCGCATTCTCCCGAACATACTGGGGTACTTCCCTCCACTTATGGAGCTGGTTATGGTGTGCCCTAACTTCATCCACACCCCCATAACTCAATCCACTTGGTCCCACTAACAAAATCTCAAAAGGCCCTTCAAATTTCTCCCTTACCTTATTCACATTCATTCTCCCTTTCTCAACCACCTCTTTCAACACCTTATCTCCAACCCTAAAACTTTCAAACCTTTCACTCGCTTTCTTCCACAAATCTCGATCACTCTCTGACAGACCCAGCCGCGGCCTAACAATCCTTTCCAAATTCAACACATACTTACAAGGAGACATACCTACACTCTTCTGCAGTGTGGCGTTATATACCCAAACTGCACGTTCTACATACATATCCCAATCATTGTTGCCCTTACTCATCATTCGCAAAATCTCAGTCATCGTTCTAACAGTCCTTTCCGCCAAACCATTCGCACTGGGCATATATGGAGTAGAATACACATGGACAATACCCCATTCCTTCAACATTTCTTCAAATTCCCACCCCACAAACTCAGGCCCATTATCACTCAACATTTTCGCCAGCTTACACACACACATAGGCAACATCACTTGCCCCACCATCCGTGCAACAGTTTCACTCCTCTTATCTTTGATGGGAACCGCATAGGCAAATTTACTCATATGATCCACCATCACAATCATTCCCACATGCCCCCTCACAGTCTTTGGCAACTAAACACAATCAATCACAAGCATTTCAAACAGCTCTTTCATCTGCAATCGCAACACAGGTGGACTCGCATGCACACTCTGATACTTTCCCCTCTGACAGTCTTCACACGTAACAGCCACACCCAAACTTATTTTTCCCCATATGCCCAAACCGATTATGCACCAACAAACACATACTCACTGCTGACTCAACAGAAAACACCGGCACATACACTTCCCTGTCATACACCCCTTCCTGATGCAAAAAGTACACTATGTTTTTACAAACCACAAACCGTTTAGCAACCCTCTTATACACACCCAACTCAGGCGGCCAATCTTCCACACGTACTCCCCCCAAGACACACTGCCGCAACATACTTATCTCCGAGCACTTATCTTGCATTTCCTCAATCTCCTCCTCACTCAACAAATCATTCTCACTTCTAGCAATATCAATTACCCCCACAAAGTTTGCTACAAATGCACTACAATCCTGAATCCTAGCTATTATGCTACCCCCCTTACTAAGAATCCCATTTCCTATATCTACACTTACATCATGCATCCTCAAAAAAATCCATCCCTTTCAAAAAGCAAGCAGGCATATTATTTTCTCCCATGATTATAAAGTTATGTACAACTTCCAAATCTCCTAACCTAACCTTTAACTGCACCTCTTCCCACACCAAAACACTTCCTTGTCCCAGCCCATGTATCCTCACACTTGTACATCACCTTTTCACTTCCCAATCGCATCTCTCCAGTTCACTTACCACTGGCCCACTCACCAAGGAAGCTTGTGCCCCTGTATCAACCAAACCACAGTATTCACTATCATTTATTCTGACCATCGCCACCATCTTCCCTCGTGTCCCATGCACACACACATTCACTGCCACATCCACCTGATTATCCACATCACAGCCATCCTCAGCTACCTCCCCATTTCCATACTCCTGATTCAAAACCCCTTCATAGTCCCCTTTCCTAACCAACCAATTACAACCATTTTCCCCGCACTGAATCCTCTAAACCCCATGCTCACTGCCTGTACTTATTCTCCCTCGATATTTGACCGGTCTATCCCATCCAAAATACAAAAACACCTTTATTCGAAACAACTCAGCTACTGTTAACAGCAATTTACGCAACATTTCCTCTTCCCCACCTTGGTCCTCCGCATTTGCCCCTCCCTTCTGCACTTCACTCATCAACCTCACTCGCAACTCATTCGCACTACCAGGTACCTCTTCAACCAGACCTCTCCCTTCCAAGTTTTTCAATGCCGAAAACAAACATTCACACACTCTGTCATCCCCTTCAAACCTCTCTCTTACAACCAAACCCTCAGGCACCACATTCGGACCCCAGTCACTCTTCACGACACCGTTGCCCGTACCATGTATCCTAGACATTGCATCAGCAATCACATTTTTATTCCCTGGCACATATTCTAACCTAAAATCAAACTCACTCAAATCTTCAATCGTCCTCGCAATCCTAACATTCACACTCTCCTTCTTGATCATATACACTAATGGTCGATGGTCCGTCCGGATGATAAATTTTACCCCATACAAAAACACTTTCAACGCTTTCACACAAAACCTTATTGCCGCAAGCTCCTTCTCAACCACCGAATACTTCCGCTCCACTTTATTAAAAGCTTTACTTACATACGCAATTACTCTCAACTGTTCCTCCCCATTCACCTCTTGCATCTGTGCTAAACACCCTCCCATACTAACCTCGCTCGCATCAGTATACAGCTCAAGCTCACTCGCCTTCTCACTATAGTCTGGAAAAGCCAAGGTGACATCTCTAGCGGCCTCCTCTTTCAATCTCTCAAATGCTTCCACCATTCGCTCATCCCACCTTAGCTTAGTACAATTTTTCTTCCCTGTCCATTCCGTCAACGGCTTCCCTATACCCGAACAATCGCTAACAAACTTCCTCCCAAACTCAATCAACCCCAAAAACCCCTTTAACTCGTGCATGGTCCGGGGATGCGGAAACTCCCTTACCTTTTCCACAAACTTTTCACTCTTCCTTACGCCACTAGCACTTACCTTATGACCAAGAAATTCCACCTCCCCAGCCAACCACGAACACTTCTCCAACTTCACTTTCACTCCAGCCTCTTCCAACCGCTCTAATACCTTCTCAAGCAGCTCCATATTCTCCTCAACAGTTTCACTCGCAATCAAAATATCATCTATAAACACAGTCACCGTCCTTCTATCAAACCCAGCCAAAACCCCATTCATTGCCCTTTGAAAGGCAGCAGGCGCGTTAGCCAACCCAAAACTCAACCGTTTAAACTGGTAGTGGCAACTACCACTTGAAAAAGCAGTAACAGGCCTGCTCCCCTCCTCAAGAGGCATCTGGTAATAGCCCCTTACCAGGTCTAATTTGGTAAACACTCTCATCCCATGCATCTTGTACACACAATCAGACACCACATTCATCGGAAATCGCTCCTTCACAGTCACTTCATTCACCCTCCTATAATCTACACACATCCGCAGACTTCCATCCGACTTACGTACAGGGACTATGGGGCTATTCCAAGCACTCTCACTCCTCTCTATCACTCCCACTCTCTCAAGCTCCTCACACTGCTCCTCAATCTCTCGGGTAATAGGCGGGGAAAAGTGGCGAGGACACTGATATATGGGGGTATCTTCCAAAACAATCTTAAATTCGGGAAGCTTAGACCCCCAAAAATCCTCGTCACCACGACTCAACGCACCCTGCCGATCCCACAACATCTGCATCAACCGCCTCCTCTCGTCATCACTAACATTCTCACTGACCTCAACTCTTCCTCTCAACTCATCATACTCCCAATCATCACTGCCTGTCATGCTACCTGTCATCACCTGTCTCACTTCAACATATCTTGCATCATCTGTACTCACCAACGTGTATAGCAACCCCACACAATCACCTTCATGTATACCCCGCACTCGTTTTTTCCTAACACTCGGCAATGAGGCTACAAAAACCCGTGGATTCTCCATATCCAAAATCCCGTCTTATACATGCACGCTTGCTCTTACCAACTTGTTCGCATCCACACCCTCAACCACGTATGTACACTTGTCACATTTGACAATCCCAAGACTATCCGGCCACGCAACTTCCACACTAACAACTTCTCCGACTTCTCGTGGCACCTTTACACACTCTTTCGCAATTAACGGCACCCCCTTCCATATTTTACTAGTTACCTCCCCATTTCTACCTAAGTACAACTCTCCACGTATGTTCCCCTTCATATGCAACTCAAACCATATTTGCTCTTGGACAGACCACCATCCCACACTTCCTCAAGAACCCGTACCCCAACAACATATCATACTTATCACTCACTCCCTTGATCACATAAAAGTCACTTTCATCCACCACTACCCCTCCGATTTCTACATTTTCACGCACCACTCCCACCACAGGCATACCCAAATTTCCCATTCCTCGTACCTCCCCTTTACACTCCCCAATTTCACACTCACTCCGCAACTTGTCGCATCCATTCTTAAAAAGAACATTGACACTGCACCCAGTATCAATCAAAGCAAGCAAACACACCCCTTTGCTTCTCACTTTTACACTCATACATTCATGAGCTCCATCCCCAAACCCTTTTTCATGTAACAATCCTTCACGCACATGCATCACTCCTACTACCCGCATACCAGAGGACCCACCCAACTGAATCCCCTTCTCACCTAGTTTCCCGAACTCCCAGCCTGACTCATCCTCTTTCGCCTACACACACTCGCCACGTGACCTTCCATTCCACATTCAACACATTTCACACGCTGTTCTTTACACATCCTAGCATAATGCCCATTCTTCCCGCAGTTGCCGCAAACTATGTTCATACGGGTACCCCGACATCCACTAGCTATGTGCCCTGCCTGTCCACACCTATAACATTTAATATCCCTATCTTTCTTGCACTCGCTCACTAAATGCCCCGTTTGCCCACACCCGAAGCACGCTCCTGACGCCCACCGACATTCATTCTTCCAGTGTCCAGGCTTACCACATCTATAACACTGCTGCTGCTCTCGCTCACAACTAACTGACCTTACTCTTCCGACACTCGCACTCTATCTCTTTTTGGGCTAACTACACTCACGATACTTGCCTTAATGCTCCTATCTACCACTCGCTCTGCCATTCGCCTCGGCCCTTCCAAAACTGCCTCCCTATAGCTTTTAAACTCTGGTACAACCTTAGCTACTTCAGTCCTAACACTAACTCTTCTACTCTCTTTCATACACCTATCTAACTCGTAATCCTCTACTATTTCCAAAATGTCGTTCCATGTTAACCTTTCATTCGTCCATCGCATTTTCTCCTTACATTTCAGATTCATAAACTCATATACACTCTCTGGTACAGTCGCCAACAACTTTCGCACTAACTCCTTACACTCATTTATCCCTTCGTCCCCAAACTTTTTACTGGCTAATGTTTCTAACCTACAGACATACATCGACAACGACTCGCCAACATTCATTCTTGCCTCTTCAAAATCTTGCTTTCTCCTATATCTAACGCTAATCTTTATCCTCTTTGCCTATTCTACAATCCTAGCTTTTACACTCTCATACGGCACATTCCCTACACTTATAATTACCACATACATATTCAACAAAAATCCCGTCAAAAAGCTACCTAACTCTCTTGCCCAGACTCTCTTGTTATCCCTAAACTTTGCCTCACAATACCTCTCATATTCCTTTAAAAAGTCCCCTATCTCCCTACTACCATATTCCTCGTATTGTGCACATTGGGGTACCTCTCTCATATACACAGCCTCTCGTACTTCCTGCTCACTCTCACTCTCACTTACGCTACTTCCATTCTGACCCTTCTTTCCCTCTTCCGAATACAACAAATCCACTTCCATACTCACGTCCATACTCCTGACTATGCTCTTCCTACCCCTCTTCTTTCTACCTACCTGTTTCCACTCACCGCTATCTAAATCACTCTCAGCTCTCAGCCCTTTCCCCAGTGTAGTCAGTCCTAGTCTCATCCCGTCCATCACCCTTACTAACCTTCTTTCCCTTATTCTTCTTCTTTTCCTCAGCCCCTTTCTTATTCTTTTCCACAGGTTTATCCTTATCCTGTGTCTTCCCCTTCTTTCCCTTACCTATCTCAACCAAATCACCTTCGTCACTCGTACTCTCATCCACTCGCTCTTTCGCTTCCTTTACCACTCCTGGCCCGTCACAAGACCCAGTGGGCCTACCTCCTACAGCTCCCTCTCCCACGAATCCCTTCATCATTTCCTGCATCATCTCTTGCACTGCACTCATCATTACCCCGAATTTTTTGTCCATTTTCTCAACCATTCTCTCTTCCGCTCCTTTCACCTCTTCTTTCATTTCCACTTTCACACACTTTAGCATTCCTCTCATTTCCTCTAACTCGCTCTTCAGCTCCTCACACTCTACCCTCAACCTCTCATTCTCCACTTCCAACCTTCCCTTAGCTTCCCTCGCCAACCGTAACTCCTCCTTCAGCCTCTCTATCTCCTTCAACCCTTCCATCCTCACTTATCCACCAATCACACAACTCACTACCCAATTGCCCTGCAGCTGCCGCACCAACAGTCCCTGTTCGGGCGCCAAAAAATAATGTGGCGGGATCACATGCTAGAAAAAACAAGTTGCAAAACCCTCCCCACATTAACCTAATCACTCCTGCTACCCAACCCACCCTAGTCACACTTTCTTCTTTACACAACAAAATACATGCAGGACAATTGACCTATAGCTATAAAAAACAAAACAACAAAAAAAACACGTACTTACCAACACTCCAGATACTCCGGGCTATCCTGTGCTGTCCACTGGTCGAGGTCACGAGACCAACAACAACAACCAACCGGACACCCAATAACAACAACACAACAACCAGGACTACAACCAACACTTACAACAACAAGGTTCACAACAACACCAACAACAAAAAAAGAACAATCACAATTCAAGACCACTGCACAAACCACAACCAACACAAAAAAGCAACAGCACAAAGGCAACATACACACCCACTAACAACACCAAAGAATAACAACAAAGACAACAGGACAGGCACAACAACTCTAAAGCAAAAATACATTAACTCAACAACAAGCAAACAACAAATCAATAACACACAAAAACTTAACTGACTTCAAATCTGTCACAGACCGCTGGCGACACTACTGAACAACACCAGTTCTGACTAAAGACTCTGAAAACTCTCACTCAAAACACAGATATCTAAAAGCAAACAGCCCAGAATCTATCAACAACCAATTCAGTCATTAACCATCCATACAGCAATTACACTCTCTCTCTCTCTCTCTCTCTCTCTCTCTCTCTCTCTCTCTCTCTCTCTCTCTCTCTCTCTCTCTCTCTCACACACACACACACAAACAGGCGTTGTCAAATGGAACTTCATAACTCCTCCATAGGGCAACCACCACAGGACCTAGGGAAAACATGTCTATAGACCTGTGAGCAACATCTCTCAAATAAAAGGAGGTGAACGTGGATTGTCATAAGCAAGTTCCAGCATTCAAAACTCTATGAACAGAGAAATTTTTCTTGAAAGCCAGAGAAGAACATATACCTCTGACATCATGTGCTCTAGCCTGCACAGACTCAGTGACAGAACCATCAATAGACAAATAAGCCTGCTTGATTGCCTCGAATCCAGAAAGAATTGGTATTCTTGGGAACCTCTTTCTTTGCTCGTCTCGTACTAGCAAAAAGCCTACAACACCCCGGCCTGAGGTGTCGAGTCCTTCTGAGATAGTAACGTAAGGTTCTCACAGGTCACAACAAGCGGAACAGGACGATTTGGCGCTGACTCTTTGGCGCTGATGATTTGGCGCTGATGATTTGGCGCCGCCATTTTGGCGATAGACAGTTTGGCACTCATTGTTTTGGCGATGAACTGTTTTGGCGCCAAGAAACAAACTTAAGGACCATCCGCAAATTTGTGTCTCGTTTAGTGATCACCTCATTACACCTAAGGGCCTTGTTTAATTATCATATAATTTTACCAGTGTCTCGTTTAGTGATCATCTCATTACACCAAAGGCTTGTCTGATTTGAGAATTGTAATAGTAAACTAGTTGTTACGATATTCAAGTCTTTTTATATTGGAAAACGTTTTTCTTTAGTTTCTTGTACAGCCCATACCTTAAATGGCCGAAAAAATCTTAAGTAATAGAAGCAAGCCAAAATTTTCACACAAC
Organism: Macrobrachium nipponense; assembly: GCF_015104395.2. Lineage (NCBI taxonomy): Eukaryota > Metazoa > Arthropoda > Malacostraca > Decapoda > Palaemonidae > Macrobrachium > Macrobrachium nipponense. The sequence continues at coordinate 84,574,804 of NC_087200.1, read as the reverse complement.
GGATATATGTATGTGTTTGACAAATGTAGCAAAAACGATCCTTCTCTCAAGTTTTGGAGGTGTGAATAAAAAAATGAGTGTAAAGGGCGTATTCATACTAAGAACCAGGAAGTAATGAAAGACGTAAAAATGGACATTCACATGGTGCGTCGGCAGTAAATGTGGAAGTTGCTGAAATTAAAACAAGCGTAAAATGTAAAGCAGAGGAAACTTTTGAAGTGCCGTCATCAGTTGTTAATGTTTGCATTGAAAATAGCTCTCAAACTGCTCTGGCAGCATTGCCCACTTCAGATGCCATGAAAAAAATTGTATGACGAAAGCGAAATCAAATATATTCTGCGACTGCAAACCCTCTCAGTTTAAGTGAATTAGTAATACCGGACGAGTACAAACTTTACCTTACGCACGGTGGTCAATTTGAAGACTTTTTGCTTGGAGATAGCAGAGATGAACATGACAGAATTTTAATATTTGGTAGAAAGACCTGGGTAAATATTTTACGTGATTCTGATGTGTGGTACGCCGATGGCACGTTTAAGATGTCTCCTCCGTTATTTGCACAGGTTTACGTAATTATGGCAAGAAAGCATGAAGGAGTTCTCCCTATACTATACGCCCTATTACCTAATAAGCGTCGAACAACATACATGAGAATGTTTCGAATGATAACTGAGATGTCTGCAGAGTTGCAACCAAAGGGCATTTATTGTGATTGTGAACAAGCCGCTTTTTCTGCAATGACAGAATGTTTTCCGGATGTGGAGTTGAAAGGCTGCTTCTTCCATTTTGCCATAATATTCATAAGCACCTGAAACAACTTGGGCTCCAACATTTGTATAATAATGACCCTGACTTCTCAGTAAAAGCCAAAATGATCGTTGCTTTATCTTTTGTACCTATTTCTCACATGGATGTTTACATCGATGCTTTGGCGCAATATTTACCTGATGAACTCCAGCCGTTAATGAACTGGGTTGAAGATAATTATGTAGGAAGACCTCTGAGGAGGGGAAATGGCCGACGTTCACCACTATGCAAATGTGGAATATATATAGGTAGTCGAACGATATTAGGTGAGGACAGGACAAACAATCATGCTGAAGCTACGCACAGGAAAATCTATGCAGAACTTGGAATGAACCACCCAGTTATATGGAAATTCATCGATGGCATAAAGTGAATTCAGAAAGGACACAATTCTTATTATGAACAACTAATGGCTGGGAATCCTCCTGCTTGAAAACGCTTAAAATACATTAAGACTGATGAACACATTTTAACTATAGTACAGCAGTTTGATTCACGGGAACCACTGGAATACTTACGTGGTTTGGCATATAACTATGAAATGCATTAACATGTTGGTGAAAATATTTCATTTTATTTCATTTTTGTAACATTTTAATACTGTATTGCTGAAAATAAATTGAACTTTTTTATTTTTATGTTATTTTTGACCCATGCATTAAATATATAAACACACATATATATTATATTATATATATATTATATATTATATACTATATATATATAGATATATATATATATATATATTATATATATATATATATATATATATATATATATATTATAATATATAATATATATATATATAGTATATATTATATTATATATATATCTATATATATAATGTATATATATATATATATATATATATATATATATATATATATATATTATATATATATATATATATATATATATATATATATATATATATATATATATATATATATATATATATATATATTATATTTATATATATATATATATATATATATATATATATAATATTATATATATATATATATATATATATATATATATATATATATATATATATATATATATCTATATATATATATATATATATCAGGTCAGAAAATTTTCAAGCTGGCGCCAAATGGGCTAGTGCCAAAATAACGAGTGCCAAAACCATTTAGCGCCAAATCATTAACGCCAAAAGAGCGGTGCCAAAACGTACTGTGGATCTTGTGGATCATTATCTACAAAGTCATTTAAAGATGGTATGGAAAAGGAGACAACTCTGTCATGTACTAAGGGATTCTGGGTCTTGGCCACAAATTCCGGGACAAATTCGAAAGTCACCGGCCCCCAACCCCTGGTATGTTTCACATCATAACTAAGGCCATGAAGCTCTCCTACTCTCTTCGAGGAAGTCAAAGCTAAAAGGAAACTGTCTTCAGCATTAAGTTTCTGTCCGAGGAACGCCATAAGGGTTCATAAGGATATCTAGTGAAACTCTTAAGGACAAGTGAAACATCCCATGCAGAAGGCTCAAGTTCCCTTGGAGAACAGGTCTGCTCAAAAGCTTTAAACAATAAAGAGATTTCCCAGGATGAGGAGATATCTACACCTCTCAGGCATAACACCAAGGCTAAACTGCTCTGTAGCCTCTGATAGCAGAAATAGAAAGACCTTTCTCATATCTGAGAAATACCAAAAAATCTGCTGTGCGCTTGAATAGAGGTTTTGAGTGGAGAGAAACCCCGTTGATGGCACCAATCACAATATATTGCCCTTTTCTCTTGGTAGACTACAGCCGAGGGCTTCCTGAGATGGCGGGACATGTGCTTTGTTGTCTCATGAGAAAATCCTCTCGCTCGGAAGAGATACTTGTTAGCCTCCGTCCGCGAAGAGACAGGGATTCTACTGAGTGGTGGAATCTTTCGACATGAGGTTGGACAAGTAATTGTCTCCATGGGAGAATTTCTCTCTGAACCTCTGACAGCAGAAACAGAAGATCCGCAAACCATTCTTCCTTTAGCCAAAGAGGAGCCACTAATGTCATCTTGAAGTTTCGAGCTCTCATCACCCTGTTCAGCACTTGACGGATCAGGCAAAACGGAGGAAATGTGTACACATCTAAATTGCCCCAAGGATGTTGAAAGGCATCCTCTACTAGTACTAGGGGATCTGGAATCACTGAGCAATAGACCTCTAGCTTCTTGTTATAGCGGGTTGCAAAGAGGTCTAACATAGGTCTCTCCCACACCTGAAAAAACCTGTCCACCACGACCTGACGTAGAGACCACTCCGTGCCTAGAATTTGGTTCTTACGGCTCAACTTGTCTGCGACCACGTTCTTTTTGCTTGGAATGTATCTTGCTGAGAGTTCCACCAAGTTGTCGATTGCCCATTGATGTAATTTGACTATCAGAGAGTGGAGCTGGCAAGATACTAGGCCGCCTTGTTTGTTCACATAGGCTACCATCGTGGTATTGTCCGATATCAAAACACAGAATGACCCTCTACCTTCTCCCGAAACTCCTTCAGACCCATAAAAGCTGCCTTCAGCTCCAAGACGTTGATGTGCAGAAGCTTCTCTTCCACACTCCAAACGCCCAATGCAGTGAGGTCCCCCAGATGAGCACCCCAACCTGTTAGAGGCATCTGAGAACAGAAGGAAGTCCGGAGGAAGAGAGTTCAGAGGAACGCCTATTAAGAGATTCTGATTGTCCAACCAGAGGCACCTTCCGAAGAGAGGAATTTTTTGCTGGGGACCAGAAGTCTCCGCTGTATGGAACGAAGATGTAGATGACCAAGAGGGACCAGCTTCTCGAGAGAAGACAAAATCCCTAGTAGAACCCGCCATATGTGAGCTGACTGTTCTGGTTGTGAGAGGTAATTGTATGCTACTACTCGCAACTTCTCTAACCTCTAGTCCGAAGGAAACACTCGATGTTGCTGTATCTATTACCATACCTAGGTAAAGCACCCTCTGTCTGGGCTCCAGATTCGACTAATCTAGGTTCACCACAATACCCTTGTCGAGACTAGTGAGAAGTCCCTAGTGAACACCTTAGGGGACATGGTTAACCCTAAGCAAAGGACCTTGATTGAAACACTTTCTCTCCGAGAGCGAAGCGAAGAAACTTCCTGAAAGAAGGATGAATAGGAATCTGGAAGTAAGTGTCCTTCAGGTCTATTGACAGCATGAAGTCGTTGTCCCTTACTGCTACCAACACTGTCCGTGACATTTCCATCTTGCCACTTGGCCCACTGGCCTGCCAGGCATCCCCCTATCCATGGCAGCAGAGAAGGAGAGGCGCCAGAACTATTGACGGCCACCTTTGCCTCTTCCTCTAGCTCCCCTCCCTGACTTAAAGGAACGGGACTGAAAGGGATGCTGTTTACCAGCCTTAGCCTGAGATGAGGCCCGCGGGATCCTAGCCGAAGCAGAGCCCCTGGGGGGTTTGACCTGAGAGGATCTCCTTACCTGTCTCTGAGGAGGAGGAAGAGGGAGACGATGTAAACATGCCTCCGACTTCGACACAGCTTAGTGAACCAATCTGTCCTTGGTATCAGCTCTTTGTCTATCAATCGAGTTCTCCAACTCCGTCCTAGAGAAGAGGAATTGTGACTACAAGAGATCCCCATTTCAGATGCCGACAAGGACTTGGAGTTGAATGAGGCAGCCACCTTAACTCTCCAACGTCTAATGTAATGACAAATTGATGAAGTGTGAGACGAAGATGAAGACGAAGAAGAAGAAGAGACTTCTCCATGAGATATCATCGCGGCAGGGGGAGGAGGCGAGGCCTTCCACTTCTGCACAGTCTCCTTCACAGCGAACGCCGATAACTTCTCATAAAAAACAGAGTCCAGCCGCTTGAAGACTGCCTGAAACAAGGCCTCTGATGGATCAGTGAGCATGGAAGATGGCATCATAACAGGCAATGCTGATATCACAGCAATGGGAAGGTGAGCATCTGCTACTGCTGACGTCATGGACCGAGAGGATGCTGGGAGTGATTGTAATGAGGAAGCCTCCCCACCTTTGAGACGAGCATTGGAGCCCAAAGGAGAAGAGGTAATGATACACAAAACATCAGCCTGTGGCACTCCCGATACTTCCATTGACGAATCAATGGAAGAAAAGGAAGGAGACACATGAACAACAGAATTAGCTACAAACAAAGGAGAAGGAGCCCATGACTCATTGCGTGTAGGAGAAGCAAAGCCTTCCTAAGAAGGAAGAGTAGAAACTCTACGATGCTCCCTCTTCCTGTAAAACAGTTTCCACTGAACCTTAGGCCTGGCAAAACACTCTGGACAAAGATTTGTCATAGTACAAAAGTTAGCTCTACACCTACTGCAAGTGTTGTGCGGGTCCGTTACCTGACGCTAAAAACCTCAAGCAAGGAAATCCTTGGACACCTGGATACATACACTGGCGAGGACGAGTAGTTTCAGAGTAAGCCATAATCCTAAACACAAACACTCAATCACACTGGAAAGAAAGAACACGGGCAAAGCACAACTGGCTTGGAAGGAGAGCAAACTTAAGCATCTACTCTCCAAGGCGGTTAGGATAAGACTGGGTATCAGGGGTGAGATGCGGTCTTCAACCAGATCTCACCTCGTGTACACAGGCATTACCAGATCTCACAGATTCCTTGCTTACAATCTCAGATTGTATTCACCGGTTTACTAGCTGCGCTTAAAAATATCCTATTGTTAAGACCGAAGGTTTGTTCCGCATATGAACAACTACTGGTGAGACTGCAATATTGTTGGTGCCTGTATGCTATGAGGCATTACTAAGGCTAAATTTAATCTAAAATAGGAGACAAATTAAGATGAAAGTAGAACTTGTTGTTTAATCTTTGGTGAAAGAATTTGCAAAAATCTCGAATGAAAGGCGCTGGAAGTGGAAGCAGTTCTAGTGTCACTTTATCCTTTTCCTACTCCATACAAATTTTGGAAGTATGAATTACTTTTGCAGATAGTAGTACTGAATAATTCAAGTTTTCTGCAACTTTTGAATTATTCTGTATTTTCATGAATATTATCAGTTGGCTATTATTATTTACTTAATTGTACAGAACTAAGCACCCAGATTCATAAGTTAAAAGTGAGTTATTATCCACTGGAGATTAATGTAATAGCTGTAATCTCATCAAATGTCAGGTTACTCTCAAGCAACATACTTGGATATACATTTTCAAATTTAAAGTTTTAGTTTGAGATGATAGCTAAAACTAAACATGCTGGATGTGATGTATACCTCATTTAAGCAAATGGGGGAATGTATTGTTAATTGTTGTGCTCTTTATATAAGCACATTTTTGCTGATACAGTAAATGAATTAATTTTGAATGTGTTATCCCAGGGACTTGCGTTTTCCATGTATTTAGCTCTGAAATAAGAATCGAAATTCTACAGTTTTTATTTATTCTTGAGAAAAAATCTAGAACAGTAGTATTTTTGTAACATTAATTACTTATCATTCACACAGTTTTAGAAGTAAATGTGCACATTTTACAGTTTCATTTTGTGAGAATGAAGAAACTGTGTACACGTGTATCCCTACCTATTACTACTGTCATAGCCATCTTGTAAATCATGTAATAGAACAATGGAAATATATACTGGATTTATAGAAGCACAGTAGTTTTTCAAGACCTTAATCCATTACTTATTTAATGATGAGGACTAGAAATCTTGTTAAGTAGTTTGAACATTGGATACATCTCTGCTTTAGCAAACCAAAATTGAATTATCTCTCCCCCTCAGCCACCATTCCAGTCAGACCAGGTATTAGCTGTATGCCCGGGTTTGAATGGAGGGAAGCCCATCCCGATGTATGCTGTAAGTATTAACTTCTTGTACGTACATATGTGGAAATTGAAACTTCTGAATCATATAATTTAAGACTATTCTGAATCCTATAATTTCAGACAATTCAAGATATGTTGTAATAGCAGTGAAGCAATACAATTTATGGTATATCTAATTAGAAATAGGACAGGTAAATATACTTCCCTTACTAGGTAATGTAGTATGTACATACAGAGAAAAGCACACAAAAAATTAAACAAAATACAAAAAGTAATGATGAAAGTGAGCGAGTCAGCCGTGAGAATAGCAAATTTAGGGCCAAACAATCATCACAGAATTAATACCTGACTGGCATAAACAAGCAAATAGAATCTTTTATCTCTTTCTTTTATGAAGACTACAGAGACAAAAAATCATGATGATGTCATTTAGATTGCTTGTCTAACTAAAATCTGTTGATCTGAATAATCCTGAACATGGCAAGGTTGAGCTTTTTGAATTGCATTTTTTGGAATTACATCTTCTAGGGTTTCTCTTGGCTTATGATGCTCCATTAAGAATTGGAGGTTATGCCATATGTACAGCCACTTGGCAGTTTGGTGTGACAGTCCTTGGACGGTAATGTCCAATACCAACAATGACACCCACTTTGTCACATCATTTTGAGAAGGGTCTCAGTTCCCAATTGACATAGTACCTATCTTGAATTCATTAAAGGGTGAGCAGAACAAATTTATATAGTAGTATCTCTACCCTTTTCTGGGCTGAAAATTGACAATTATCTCATACATCTGCTGGTATTTGCTGTTCAGGTGCAAATGAGTGGGTACTAGTGATGTCCAAAAATAATTTGTGCTGTAGAAAATCCACTTGGGTGAGGTGTGTTGAAAATTTCAAAAAGACTTTTATTCAAGTTCTTATCTTCCAAATTGCCATGAACAGTAATTTTAAAAACTAAATATTTAGCATTCTTCAAAGATGCTTTAGCAAAGCCCTGGACTGTAAATAATAATAAAGAATGGTGACTATAATGGATTTCAAGGAAGATTAGTAAGTTAAAATGCATCAGTACCCAGTACAAGTGACACATAAATATTTTTATGGTGTATTGTAGAATGTATGAAATGTTACATTTATATTTACAGTGGGATAATTTGCATAAAATCATTTTGCAGAGAGTACTGGAGTAGAGTGAAGAACTGACTAAGTAGTTCATATAGCTAGCTCTCTTGCCTACAATTTGTTATGAATTGTATTGTATGGTGTGGTAGTGTTATATTTTTTTTTTAACATTTCAGCTGTCTTATTGTAATTATTTGTATGGTGTGGTAGTGTCATATTTATTTAACTTTCCAACTCTCTTATTTTAATTATTTGTAATGTGTGGTAGTGTTATATATTTTTTTCATATTCTAACTGTTTTTTTGTAATTATTACTTCAACTTTTTTTTCAGCTTTTGAATACATTGGGATGATAAGGACCCATGAATATAACCTTATAACAGAAACCCATCACAGGAAATACTTTTTCTTAGTATATCACAATATTTTTTATTCTAAAACACCTGTATTATCTTGTATCTTACAACAAAAAACAGTAGTTTGGTCTGTCTCTTTGTTGTCTGTAAGCAATTGTCACCAGTGCAGAATCCCACATAAGTGCTTAACAGCTGACGAACCAATTTGTTAGCATTAGGGGTTAAAGAGGGGTGAAGAAGAGAGGGTCTTTTCCTACTCAGTACTACCTAACTAACAAGACCAAGCCATTTTCAAATCATTGCTGAACGTGGTAAGATATGGGTGAAAACATCCGGGAAAACTTCCGCTCGGTTGGTAGTTTACAGTAAATATTGAATTGTGAATTCTTACATTCTGACAAGTATGGCAAGTACAAGATAGAAAATAACTAGAAAAGGAAATAAAAAGTTTGAACTCGGGGAAAAAAACACCAGTGTTAGGTAACTGTTACTTTATAGAGTACGTCACATTGTCTGGGGCTGTGGCACCCGGCCTCACCGCCCGGGTACCAGGCCCCACTAACTAGTCAATTAACATTTCAGCTATTTGACCTACAGACATATCTATCCCCTGGTAATTTTACTACAATAAATCAATGCTTTTGAGAGCCACTGTATAAAAAATAAAGGTTGCATTTTAACCCTTATAAAATCAGTTGCCACACAGTTTAGAAGGAATTGTTTAGTACATACGTGCCAAAAACTTTGTAATGTTGCTACACTGTTCTCTATTGTTTCAGAATAGAATGGTGTGAGATAGCCCTAATGGTTTTGGATTTTTAATATAATTTCTAATTTCCATATTCAGGTAAAAAAGTGCTATGAAGCAAGTATCAATTTATTGTAAGATAGATTCTCAATTACCAGATTTAAGTATGTTATAGAAGGTTGTTGTTTGTATGTGGTTTCTGTTGTATTTTTATGGCAGTTTTCAATTAAGCTTAGGAATTATGTATACATACTTAAATACTTGTACCAGTGCAATAATATATACTGTATACTTGTTCTTTCACCGAATCTTATTTGAAGGTACATTTTATATGAGCTATATGCATTTGTTGGTATTCTGGTTGTGAAATTGTTTAACAGTAACTATAGTTTCAAGTTGGATAAGATTAGCGTATCACAAACTTTTGACAACAAAATATATTACCTTCATTTATCCTAGAGTTAAATCTAATAAAACACAACTAATATAAGATTTGAAGTAAAATAATTTCATATTTTCTCCAACTAGTGGCGTGTTCCCCAGGGATGTACCGTAGTGCACACCAATACCAATGCGTACCATGCCCAGTGGGGTCATACTCTCACAAATACTCAAGGTAAATTAAAAAAAATTTCTTTTTTTTTTTTCCACCATTCATGTTTCAAGAAAATGTCTATTCAGTTGACAAAGTCTTAAGTCATGGCAGAAGCTTCCAATTGTATGTTTTAGTGCAACAGTTAGGTAATTAGCCCTCCGATAGCAGAAGTACAATCTAGGGGAATAACTGGGAGATTAAATTTGACCATATTAGATGCTCTCAGTCACTTAATTTGCATGTTTCCACAGTCTTTTGTGCTTATTTCACTGTCCATCCTCCATTATCAAGCATTTTTTCCTTTAGTAAAATTACTTTTCCATGGGTTTAGGCCTAAATCATGCTGTCATTGTCTAATTATATATGTAGCCTTTACAGTGTTTCTTACTAATGTTGCATCACATGTTCATTGAATATTCACATATTTTTTAAACCTAATTAGGCTATACCTCATATATTAATTAAAGCAGACTTCCTAGTATGATCCCATAATACATTTATTGCATAGTTAAGATCTTATGTTCAGTTTGTTTGCTGCTTGCAATCTTCATGCAATTGTTCATATGTGGAACAAACCTGGGCCTTAACATAAGGATAAATCTAATGGCGCCAGCTGAAAACTGATAAAAACGATTAAAATTGTAATGCAAGGAACTGGTGGCATTGGGGTTCATGTTGGTTATCATGAGGTGTTGGTTGTTGACCTGCTTTGAGCCCTGTGACCTAACCAGTTTTCTTCTTTTTGCCCTCTTCCCAAAGCTGGCGTTTCTAGTTTTCCCATGTTTCAATTGGTTTGATTATCTATTTTGTGATATGCATGTAGTATTGTGTATAATGTGATTGGGTGCATGTGTTTTGGTCTCATGATGCAAACCCAAATCCCATTTAAGTCTTCTTATAGGCCTCAGAGGAAGTGCCTTGGAGTTGCCAATTATCCTTGTACTTGCTTCCTTTGAAATCGATCCTCGTTCTACTTGCAGTAGATGTAATGCGAATGCATGTAACATTACTAATTCTTGCCCCAAGTGTTGTTCCTAGTCTCCTGAGCAATGGAGGATCTTTTCCTAGAAGCAGCAGAATAGAGGGAAGTTGCTGACACCATCATGGGAAGTTCTCTTCTCCTTCAATGAATGCTTCACAAGGTCCCCCCTATTCTTCCTCTTCCTTGAACAATTGTCTTCCCTTTGATTCTCCTTCATTGCATGTTTTACCCTTTCTCATTCTTCCAGGGCTTTGTCTTTGGAAGTTTTGGGAGAGGGGTCAGGAGTTATTGTACCTTATGCTGTCCCCAGTCTCTCAGGAGGGGAGGTCTCACCTGAGAGGGTGGAGGCAGTGACATTTTGTTCTATTCTTTCAGGGTCAGATACACAGATGATGTCGGACATTTGGGCCTCCTTAGGCCAATCAGGTACCAAACGTAGACTGCCTATTATCCCACTTTATGCCCTCTCGCATCCCAGTATTGCCCGCCATGACAGTTACTAGTCCTCCTGTCCACCAATTTTCTGGATTGGGTGCTACTGTTACAGAGGTGACTCATTTCACATCAGGCCTCCTGATGCGTCATCGCAGATAGACCCATGTTAAGTCAATGGCTTCTCACATTCCCATTTCAGGCACCATGACAGTGATACAGTAGCTCTCCCTGCTTCTATCCTGAGATCCTCTGCTGCAGTGACTGCACACCATTCATCTATAGGCTTAGATGTGACAAATTCTGCTCCTGCTCTTTCCCTGAACTCTTTTGCTTGGACTGTGTTAGACAAAGTTGACATCGTCTTTAGAGAGAGATATGGACATGTTCCGAAGATGAAACAAGGTAGACCTCCCTCCTCTTCTGCTTCATCGTTGTTGTTTTTTTCTTCCCCAGTGCAGTCTTTGCCCATTAAACGTTGGAGGATAAAGGATTTCATCGCTAATTCTTCGTCTTCCCATAGCAGCAGTCTTTACAACCGTGGATGTCTCTCTCCTGCAGACAGACGCAGATGTCCTTCTGTCCACGGCCATGGATGTCTCTCTCTTGTAAATGTGGGAGTGGCCTAAATCATTGGAGACTATGTAAATACCTAATCTCGTCTCAACTTGCGCAATGATGTTGTAATGGTTCATTGTGGAAGTAGTCATGGAGTCAATATCAGCTAATTTTTCTCATTTTGTTGAGCCCAAGCCCTGCAACTATAGGAGATTAATCGCCAAACCCAACTTTATGAAAGTCGCGGTCTGGTATCGCCAATGTGTGACCCAGGCTTAATAGAACATTACAACGTTTTAAGCACACTGTAAATTATTTTCATCCTAACAATCTGTATTTAGTCCTGAGCACAACATGAAAAAAATACAGTTATTAGTGAATCAACAGTGTTGTTATTAAAAAAAACGAATTAGTGATCATTTTAAGATTTGATACTTCAATACTATGAGAGAAAACGGCATATCTTATATAGTATACAGTACAAGGGTAACTTGATTAGTTGTCAAACGTTCTGTAAGACATTTATTTAATTTTTATTATAGATTTATTTAATTTGTTTTAAACATTTTATAGATGTTTTGCTGCTTACTTAAATATTAATATCTTAAAATTATTAAATCATTGTTATAAGCATTTTAGGGGCATATATGTATGCTTATGAATAACAGTTGTAAGAGGATACTAATCTAAAATGTTTTGGGATGATGGTTTGGGGTGCATTTTTTGTTTGAAATATTAAATTTTTTAGTAGGATAATTCAAGGTATATTTTCGTTTGAACTAGCAAATAAGTAGTGAAATGTTAAAATAAACGGTTATAAGCATTTTAGTTTATGGGGGTACTGTACTCCGCATTTGGCAGTTATAAGCCATTTAGTTTTGAGCATTTTTAGAAGGGGATTTTTGCATTTCCATGGCAGGTTCTGGAACCTATTCACACGTAAAAGTGGGGGAGCACTGTATGTTTCGGCCCAACATCACCCCAAAAATTCTCCTCGGGAAAAGTTAATCCAAGAAAGGGATCGTCTTCTCCAAATTTGTCACAGCTTAGTCAGCGTGATGAATCTCAAGAAGTCCAATCTTCATCCTAGTCAAAATATTATTTACCTTTGCAATGATCATAGACACAGCTTTGTTGAAGGGTTTTCTCACCGGACTAGAGATCAAGACATTTAGAACGGTGGCTTGTTCCTTCCTGTCAGAACAGCCAGCACAGCAGTGGCAAGTATTTCTGGGTCTCTTGACCTCACTGGAGAAACTTGTACTTCACACCCATCTACATTTTCGATCTCGCATTTGAGGTAAGAATTCTGGTTCCATGCGAGAGATTCCCCTCTGTTTCAGGTCTGTCTGTCATCAGAGGTAAACTAAGATCTACTGTGGTGGTTGAACAACAAGAACATGATAGTTGGAGTGCCACTTCATCATATCAACGTTCTGGAGTAGTTAGTATTGCACCAACTTCACATACTGATAGTGCAGGTACATCAGTGGGCAATAAACAACTCGGTGGTATTGTCAGCCAGGTATATTCCGGGCAAGAAAAATGTAGTAGCCGACAAACTAAATCGTCAGAATAAAGTTCTATGTAGAGAGTGGTCTTTACATCAGGAGATACTGGGCATACTTTTCCATCTGTAGGGGAGACCAATTTGCCACAAGATTCAACAAGAAGTTGGAAGTCTGTTGTTCAGTGCCTCCAGATTCCTGCACCTTGGCAGAAGACGCCCTACAACATCCATGGGACAACATTCCCCCTATTTTGTCTGATCTGCCATGTCTTGAGCAGTGATGATTTCTCAGAATGACCCTAGTAGCTCCTCTGTGCCTTCAAGCAGAATGGTTCCCTAACTTGCTATCTTTGCTGTCAGTGGTTCCAAGAAAAATTCCTGCTTGGCACAATTTCCTGTGCCAGTCTCATGTGGAAAGATATTGTTCAGTAGGGTCTCTTCTCTCTTCACAGCTTGAGACTATCCAGTATCTCCTGCGGGCGAGAGGCTTCTTGCAGAACAGCAGCATAGATTTCTGGGTATCTCAGATCTACCTCGGCTGTGTCTTGGGTAAAAAGGGCTATCTACTGTGGTTGGTGTCGTAGATAGGGTTTCTCTCTAGTCAGAACTTCTATTCAACAGATAGCAGATTTCCTGGTTTTCCTTCACACAGAGAAATGCCTTTCTCTTTTTGCCATTAAGGGCTAAAGGGCTGCCTTGGGAGTGGTTCTTCACTTAAAAGACGTGAACCTAACCCCCTCTTGGGAAATCTCAATGCTGTTCAAATATTTTGAACAGTCTTTCTTCTAGAAAACTTGAACCACCTACCTGGGACTTTACTCTGGTGCTTAGGAGTCCCGCTTATGCCCCACATGAACCTTTATGATGGTCGTTGGACAGAAGCTTGACCCTCAACACTATATCTGGGATTGACCTGTATCGCCCAGTGAAATATACCTATAGCACTCATTTCTAGGTATAAATAAATGCTAAATATAATACCAGAGAAAAAAGCCATATGGAATGCCAGTTACTACCTCTGGATCGATCACCCTCATAGGGTGTCGGTATAGCATCAGGGGCGAGTAGAAGCCACTATCACAGATACTTTGCCGATTAGGTCTCTCCTCTCTCCCCTGCCAGAGAGGTGCCGTTACAACGGCTACCTTCCGCTCGTCACTACTACCTCTGCCAAGAACCTTCATTCCTTTCATAGCACTCGCAACACGAACCACTTTATTTTTCGCTTGTGATTATTTTGCTATATTTTTTATCGTAATATCTTCTGATCATCAAGAAGCATCTTCATCTAAGTTGAGTATATTATTTGTTGACTTTGAACACGGTTAGACAATAGTTTGCCCTTATTTGAGAAGTTTATAGTTGAGGTGTTTGTATGTTGTGTATGTGGAGGAAGCCCTCATCCAGGAAGCCGCCATGTTTACATCAAGGTACTGCGTTACTCAGTCTTCTCAACTTTTTTATTTTGATGCATATCTTATTTTCACCACTATTGCACATCACAGTAAGCGTTACTGTTGTCGTGAAATTTTACCATTTCGCTCCTGATGTGTACCGATAGGCTTATGTATCACTGTTGGAGCCATTACATTTTTTGGCCTTATTTAGAGGGTTTCCCTCATTAGTCATTGTCCTTCATGAGCGATTTGGTTCCCTCACGAGAGTGCTGTTTTATTTTTCAATCTACTTCATGCGTGAGTAGTGTGTTTGAGGCGGGCTAGGCTAGCTAGCCTAGTACTACGCCAGTCATTAATTTTGGAGGTAAAGGAAAGCCCTCATCCATCCGCTATGCTCATGCATGTTGTGTATGTGGTATTATTTGTATTATCTTATTATAATATTATATTGATATGCTAATTTTATTTTGATGAGGTTAGTTTGGAAGTCCTACACAAATATTACCAACCCTAGCCTACCTGACCAGATCAAGACCTAGGTTTTGGAGGGTAGGCTAGGCGTTGAGAGTGCTACTCGCTACCCATAGTTGGTACTAGTCCTGGCTTACCTGACCAGACCGACATATTGGTTTTGGAGGGTGATCCATCACTAGGGAGTTCCTCTCTTGTTACGTAAATGTAGGTGCTAGGCCTGTCTTACCTGACCAGGTCGATATGTTCAATTTAGGAGGGTTAGGTTAGGCTCTAGAGTGTCCTTTTTCGTGACGTACTAGTAGGCGCTATTCTAGCCTACCTGACCAGATCGGTGTATCCGATTGTGGAGGGTTAGGCTAGGCTCGTAGATGAGCTTGCCTTTATTTGTTGGTACTTCCAACAATTCCTTATCAATAAATTTTGTAAAGTATAGCCTCAGCCATTACCTCCTTTAGGGTGTCAGTTGGCATGCCGCCTTCTGCCCTTTTAGTAGTAGGCTACTTCACAGCTTCTCGGAGGGTGGTAATCACCTGACCGGTTGCTGTTGCCAAGCAATTACTAGTCTTCCTTTCTCCTCCAGGCTCTTCCTTCCGTTCCGGACTCGTTCCGGCAGTGCTTCGTTAGCTCGCTGACCAAGTAATCCTACCAGTGAACAGCAGCTGGAGTGTCGAGCACTGTTCCGGGGGATTAGTCGGTGGCGGAAGAGGTGGCGGCCATCAGTATCCATCACGAACCCGTGACCGTCGACGCGCAGGAAGAAGATAGGGAAGTAAGTGAGGCAGGTAGTTTTAGATCTAGATCTGCTAAAAAGAAATCACTTTCTTTCAGCCCAACTCCGTCTTCTTCCTCTTCTTTTCAGGGCTTCTCAAAGTCCATGAACCTTGGGGACAGGTCTGGTTCCGTGATCCCCAAGGTGAAAGTCGTGAAAAAGAAGACTCTGCCTAGGACTACCAGACCAACTAAGCCTACTCCGGCGAGTTCCGCCAGGCCGTCATTGGCTCCCACACCTATGGCTTCCTCGGCTAAAGCTACTCCCCCGCCTAAGGGGTTGAGAGCTAAGGTATCTAAAGCCAGACCTACGGAGTCCAGCTTCGATCCTGATGCCTTTGCTAATCTTCTAATGGATTAGATGGGCAATATCGTGGACTCGAGGTTTCAGTCGATGTCTTCTCATCTCGCTTCGAGCTTAGAGACATCGGTTCAGTCCATCCTGTCTCTGGCTCAGAGACTTCAAGTCCAGGAGAGTTTGCTGGCCGGTCTTACGCAGTCCGGAGGCACACAGCAGTCCTTCATTGTGCCGGACGCTTCTAAGCTTCTGCCATTCGAGAACAGCAACCCATGGCGGTTGGCTCTGCATGCTCCCTTTTCGGATGGCATGCTGATGATTGAAGGCTGTGGAACCCGTCCCGAGGAAGATTACGAGTTCTTCCCGGTGGACCTCCCAGGCTTTGCTCGGTTAGCTGAGGAAGCATTAGTCAGGGTAGACAGGGTCCCAAAGGAAACTGTAATTTATCCTAGGGACCAGGCACAGTCGGCACGGGTCCACACCATTTCAGAATGGGAGTGCGTCAACACCAGACTGACGCCACACAAGGGTTGCTACACCATGTTCGTAGTGGGGGATAACATCCCGACCCCTTGCACGTCTAAGATCGCGGAGTTAACTCTGCAGGCCGGAATGGAGGAGAAGCCGATGCCTCAGCTTCGAGAGACAGAGCCTACCTCTCTGCTCTTTCCCGGAGATCTGGAGTGCTGGGTGGGGGCTCCAGAAACGTTCACAGTGGGCAAACTCGATCCGGAGTGTGCTTCCACTCAGTTTAGTGAACGACTAACCAGAATCCCGGAGGCCATGGTAAAGGCGGAATTTGAGTCCAGGTGTAGACTGAGTAGGTCGATCAACTCTATTACTACATCGGAGTTGACGGCTTCTGTCTACTCTGGGGAACCTCTATTCCGGGTTCTAACAAAGTCACTTTTACAGACTTTTCAGTGTGACCTTTATGACTTTGTAGTTGCTAGGCGGAACTGCAGGAAGCATGTCTTTGCCGATGCTTCCATTAGACATGAGCCTAATAAGCTCATTAAAGCAGCAATCTGGGGACCTAACCTCTTTCCTGAAGACGTAGTTAACAGCGTCATCAGTAAGGCTGCTAGGGCTAACCAGAACCTTCAGGTCCGCTGGGGTCTTCCCTCCAAAAGGAAGTTCTAAGAGACCTCTGGACCGCAGCCCAAAGGTAGGAAGAGGGTCAGGAAGTATCAGCCCTTCAAGGCCCCTCAGACACAGACGGTGATTCAGGCAGTCCCCGTCTCCCAGATTGGTCAACCTTTGACCTCTAAGGCACGACCACAACAACAATTGGTGTTGCTGCAGAGTCAGCCAATTCAACAGTCCTCGAGTTCGGCTACTTTCGTGACGTCCCCTGCCTTCAACACTTCTTTTGAAGCGCAAGGGGTGTTTCGAGGCTATAACCGACATGCAAGGGGAAGCAGAGCAAGAGGTGCTTACTGGCACAGAGCTGGTTCCAGAGCTCCCTCCAGAGGCAGAGGTTCCAGAGGAGGCAGAGGAAGTAAGACCTCATCCAATCTATGAGCCTCTCCAGGTAGGCAGGAGACTGTACCTCTTCCGGGACCATTGGACCTTCAGTCCGTGGGCCCACAGTATCGTATCAAAAGGTCTGGGGTGGAGATGGATAACAGGGCCTCCTCCACCAGTCAGATTCCACCAAATTCCAACGACAGACCTTCTAGACTATGCCAAAGACCTTCTTCAAAATAAGGCAATAAAGAAAGTCGGACACCTGAAATTTCAAGGATGTTTGTTCACCGTGCTAAAGAAGGACACGGACAAACGAAGAGTGATTCTGGACTCGTCCCGTCTCAACTCATACATTCAATGTGACAAGTTCTGCATGCTAACCGTCTTACAGGTGCGGACCTTACTTCCCCGTGGGGTCATCACCACCTCTATCAATCTTACAGATGCTTATTATCATGTCCCGATAGCGAGAAACTTTTCTCCCTACCTAGGTTTCAAACTAGGAAGACAGGCTTACGGGTTCAGTCATGCCATTCGGGCTCAATATAGTGCCCAGAATATTCACCAAACTAGGAGAGACAGTAGTTCAGGAACTAAGAGCTCAGGGGGTTACGCTTGTAGCTTACCTAGACGACTGGCTCATTTGGGCACCCAACGACAAGGAATGTCGCAGTGCAACAGCCAAAGTAATAAAATTTCTAGAGTATCTGGGATTCTAGATAAACAAGAAAAAGTCCCGTCTCATTCCGGCGTCTCGCTTTCAATGGTTAGGAATTCAGTGGGGTCTAACCGCACACAAACTATCTCTTCCGCCAACCAAGTGCAAAGAGATAGCGAAAGCTAAGAGACAATTTCTCAAGAACAGACGGGCTTCTCATCGTACCCAAGAAAGAGTCTTAGGTTCACTTCAGTTTGCTTCAATAAAAGATCTTTTGTTGAAAGCCAGACTGGAGGACAACAATCGGGTATGGCGGAGAAGAGCCAACAGGAGACTCAGAGACAAAATCTCCTTGATTCCGCTGATACTAAGGAAAAGACTTCGTCCATGGACGACAGTCAAGAGTCTTTCCAAGTCAGTACTGCTCCAATTTCCCCCGCCGTCTCTAGTAGTCCACACGGATGTGCCTCTGAGCGGATGGGGGGGCTATTCTCAGTACAAGAAGGTTCAAGGAACAAGGTCGACAGTATTCCGCCAGTTCCATATCAACATCCTAGAAGCAATGGCCATTTTCCTGACCCTGAAACGACTAGCTCCGGCCAGGAATATCCATATCAGACTAGTCTTGGACAGTGCAGTGATAGTTCACTGCCTAAACAGAGGAGGCTCCAAGTCAAGCCACAAAAATCACGTGATGATAGCAATCTTCTCGTTGGCAATGAAACATCATTGGCACCTGTCAGCTACTCAACTGGCAGGAGTACGGAATGTCATTGCGGATTCACTGTCCAGGACAACTCCACTGGAATCGGAGTGGTCCTTGGACGCAAAGTCATTCAGTTGGATTTGCCTACAAATACCGGGCCTTCAGGTAGACCTGTTCGCCACGGAGTCCAACCACAAACTTCCATGTTATGTGGCTCCCAATTTGGATCCTCTGGCTCATGCCACAGATGCGATGTCCAATAGACTGGAACAATTGGCAGAAGATTTACCTATTTCTGCCAAAAACCTTTTGATGAAAGTTCTACACAAACTCAGATCTTTCAAAGGGCGGATAGCACTGGTAGCACCCAACTGGCCGAAGACCAATTGGTTTCCTCTTCTACTAGAGTTGAAACTCCGTCCTGGACGGATTCCCAACCCAAAGTTGACTCAGGTGGTACAAACTCAGACTGTGACAGCTTCCTCAAGAATTCTGAATGCCTTAACTTTATGGACTTCATGAAGTTTGCGGCACAGAAAGATGCTAATATTGATCCGCTAAACACATTGTTCGTGGAATCAGACAAAAGAGAATCGACACTCCGGCAGTATGATTAGGCAGTGAGGAAGTTAGCCATTTTTCTAAAAGAATCAGATGTTCAGACAATGATACAAATTTGGCAATTTCATTTTTTAGAACTCTGTTCAAAAAAGGCCTAGCTGCTAGTACCATTACTACGACTAAATCCGCCTTGAGGAAGATATTTCAGTCTGGCTTTAATATTGATTTAACAGATTCGTACTTCTTGTCTATCCCTAGAGCATTTGCTCGCCTGAGACCAGTAAACCGGCCTCATACGGTCTCCTGGTTTTTAAATGACGTACTCAAGTTAGCTTTAGATACTGATAATTAATCATGCTCATATATAACCCTTATCAGGAAAACATTATTTTTACTGAGCCTGGCCTCAGGTGCCAGAATATCTGAACTGTCGGCTCTCTCTAGAGAACCAAATAATGTTGATTTCCTCCCGTCAGAAGTTCTGCTTTCTCCGGATCTAAAATTCTTGGCAAAGAATGAAGACCCTCAGAACAGAATGATGGTCTCCGTGGAAGGTTGTCCCTCTTCCACAGGACCCATCATTTTGTCCAGTTATTACGTTAAAATCTTATCTTGATAGAACTTCTAATAGGTTTTCAGGTCCTCTTTTTATTAGAGAGAATGGTGGAACCATTTCCTTGAAGGCCATCAGACAACAAATTCTTTATTTTATTAAACAAGCTAATCCGGATTCAGTTCCTCAGGTCCATGATATCCGAGCAGTGGCTACCTCAGTTAATTATTTTCATCACATGAACTTCGATGATCTCAAAAAGTATACGGGTTGGAAATCTCCAACAGTATTTAAACGCCACTATCTAAAGTCTGTAGAGACCCTTAAATATTCTGCAGTGGCTCCAGGGAACATTGTCTCCCCTGATACAGCCTAAATTATGTATTTTGTAATGTATATTATTAATTATCATTGATTTTGCTATTAATTACCTTTTGGTACTCCCTCTCACCTACCTGCCTCGCTTGTATTCCCTCCCTTTTTGCCTTTTTGTTACGGACTGGATTGCTTATCAACCCACTCCTGTACTTGTACATAGTTCATTATTTCATGTGTTATTATATTTGTTACTACCCCCCTGTTCACTAAACTACACAAACTGGAAACTCTTACCTGTAGTCAGTACTGCCCTCTGTCTGCAATCATGTCATTAGGCTATTAAGATCTCATAAGTACAAAAATATACTATTTATTACCCAAAGCAGTTGATTATAAAATAGGACAAAATGATTAACAAGTCATAATGGCATAAAAGCTAAATCTGCCCATAAAGAAACCAGTAAGTTAACATTCTACCCTCCTAACTAAGAATTCTCTCCCATACCCAAAATGTCAAAAAGTACATCGTATTAGTCCGGTTAGAGATTCCCGTCTCTAAATTAGCCATGGAATAGGACCCATCTGTAATAAAGATAATGAGGCATAAAAGATATATATCACACACATCACTCTTTTCAAAGTATTCACGTAAAGAGAGTATTTCACACTTCTCTCTCTTTTTCAAAGGTAACGGTTTTCTAAGTTTTTATCAAATATGTCCTACCTTTATGATGGGGCTTTGTCTCCCGACACTCGGTGTGTAACACTTCACCTCTTGGCGTTCACCTAAAAGAATGTGACTTTCGTAAGTGCCCTGGACTATTAGGCCTGTAACGCGCATACGAACGAACATACATGCCTCACGACTGGGTGAGTGATCTCTTGGTTAAACTGCTTGCGTATTCAAATTCCTTTCTCACGTAAGCTGCCCCTTACAGTTCAGCCTGTCTCCAAGCGAGAAGGGATATGTCACTTCACTTAACATTACATTGGCACTTTAAACATATTATTAATCATTGCCCCCCTTTTCATCTGACATATTCATTACCTGTGCTGTTTTTCCTGGTGACGGTATGAACTTAGTCAAAGTATCTGTGATAGTGGCTTCCACTCGCCCCTGATCCTATACTGACACCCTATGAGGGTGATTGATCCAGAGGTAGTAACTCTGGCATTCCATATGGCTTTTTTCTCTGGTATATTTAGCATTTATTTATACCTAGAAATAAGTGCTATAGGTACATTTCACTGGGTGACACAGGTCTTCACCCAGAAATAGATTTTTCCTTTGTCAAAATCCCTTTTCTATTGGCCTTAGCTTATTTGAAGAGAGTGGGAGAACTTAAAGGTCTGTCTTTTGATGTAAAACATACCAGGGGTTGGGGTCTGTAGCCTTAGAATTTTTTCCAGAATTCGTGGCTAAGACCCAAAATCCCTTTGTTTATGATGAAAGATTTGATTCCTTTTCTATCCCTTCACTGGGAGATGACAATGATCCATATGAATTTCTTCTTTGTCCCACAAGGGCACTTTTGGAAGTACAGGCCAAACAAGAAAGAAGTGTCCAAGAACACCATCTCCTTTTGGCTGCTTGAGGTAATTAGACATGCCTGTACATCATCTTCGGCCCCTAATGCCAATACTACAGTGCATGCAAGAGCACATGACTTTAGGGTTTTAGGCCCCTCCTTGAAATTCAAAAAGAATTGGTCTGTTTAGAGGATCTAGAAGGCTGGTTCTTGGCTGGTCTTTTCCCTTTCTCTGCCAGCGGGCAGTGAGAAGATGATCCATCATAAGCTGGAACTGGCTAGAAGCAGGTGAGTGAGCATACTTACTGTTAGTTTTTAATATCCTACATGATATAACCTATCAGTAGCAAGTCCATTGTCTCTCTAGCAAGGAGAGAGAGGAATGATAACAAACCAGATTAGGTGGCTACCTTAGTTTGTTATCTGAACAGATATAGATCTTTTAACTTCCTCACATGCAATGAATCTCTGTCGTATTTTAGCCCAATGGTCTGACTGTTGGATACACATATATTCCACAGATCAGAGGCTTGTCCACTTCCTTTGCATCCACCCATCCAGGAAGTGAGACCAGGTGTGCTGAACTTCCGGTCTGTTTAAAACTTTCTTTCCTCCCACCTAAAGTCTATCCATATGTTAAGACCCAGGTTTGTTCCACATATGAACAAATGAGAAATTTATAATTTTGTATTTTTCGTAGCTAACAAACCTGCGGTCTTGACATAGACTGCCCACCTCTAGCCACTCTTCAAATTTTGTTCCTAGGCTGGAAGAAACCCTACTACGTCACGGGGTTCAAAGCAGGTCAACAATCAACGCCTCATGAATACCAACATGAACCCCGATGCCACCAATACCTTGCATCACAATTTTCATTGTTTTTACCAGTTTCCAGCTGGCACCAGAAGATTTATCCTGATGTTAAAACGGCAGGTTTGCTAGCTATGAAAAATATTATAAATTGTCATTTTTGCTCAATTGTTCAGCTAGCACTGCTGTCTTGAGATTGGGCTGAGATACTTGCAGTAAGAATGGTCGTTTTGAGGCATCACTTTTAAAGACTTCCTTCCTGTTTTGACACTCGAATTTTTATAGTGGTGTTTTTGGAGAAACAGTTATCTTGTGATCTTCAGACATTTATATGCAACCCTCTTATGTACTTTTGTTATTTTCATTCATATTTTAGCCTCACCAAAATTTTACATACACATCTGCAGTTCAGGATTAATAATAGATATTTTTCATAAAATTTTACAGGAGTTTTCTGTTGCTTCTGATTAACATGGTCACTAACTACAAATTAAAGCATTATTTGATTAATGATTTATAGTTGCATTATATTTCTTATTTGTTAAATAATACTTGAAACTGGTTAGCTTACTGAATTTGCAGTGAATTTGGATGCAGTTGATTTTATACTACAGTGTAAAGTAATACTATGTACTTACTTCATGATTGCTTTCTATTTATGAGGCTTTAATTGCTGCTTTTATTTTGTAACTTACTGTGTTAATGACAGTGAGCAGTGCCAACAGTGCAGTGATGGGGGCACGACACCAAACCCAGGGGCAGACTCCCCCACCCTCTGTTTATACCCCGTTATCCGTTCCTCAGCAGCAACCACCACACAGGTATTTGATATAATTTTTCTAGTTTTTATACTATAGCAGTATATAGTTTTGCTATGCAATAAGATGTACCATACTACTATGCATTTCAGGGACCACGAGTCATCATTTTTCTCAAATATCTTTCATACTAATATTTGATCAAAATGGTACTTTAACACAGTGTGTAAGACACCTCGCCCTAATTTTTGGTAATATAGTTCATTGTCAAATGGTGTTAGTTACGGCGTTTTCTGTTGACTTACAAGGTGTTGCCGAGCATTGACACACTTATGCTTTCGAACATGCTTCACTCCCATCCTGTTCCTCCCTGCATCACTCACCCTTTCCCTCCTCATCCTTCCCTCAAACAACTTTTCTGGCCTTCCCGTCTCCTACCCCCGCCCCTTTCCTGCCTATTATATCATATCAAGTAAACTTGAATGTAGTAAATATGTTAGTTTTTGTGGAATCTGTGTTCAATTGATTATTGCTATTGTATTTTCTTAATTTATATATAAATGGGAGTAGGCTAAAGAGCGTATGACGTATGACCGTCATCCTGTTCACCAAGGTCTCCTCACTTCCCCCAGATCCCCCAAATAGGAGGAGCTTTGTCTACTTCCTTAATGCTCAGTAGGTGAATTGCCGTAAAGGAAATAAAATAGAAAATGGGTACAATTTGGGGGAAACTACTATCATAATATCATTGTATATCTATATTTCTCTATTCATATCACACTACAATCTAGTTTCTACTAATCTAACGACAGTAATAAGGATGTAATTCTTGTACCGTACTGAGTTTAGTGTTTGTTTGTGTGGTGTTTTTACGTTACATAGAACCAGTAGTTATTCAGCAACGGGACCAACGGCTTTACATGACTTCCGAACCACGTCGAGAGTGAATTTCTATCACCAGAAATACACATCTCTCACTCCTCAATGGAATGCCCGAGAATCGAACTCGTGTCCACCAAGGTGGCACTCCAACACCATACCGACCACGCCACTGAGGCGCTTACTGAGTTTAGTGAATGAGTTGAGTTTCATGCATCTTGAATTATATTACTTATCGTTAATGTAAGTGTTACCTATCACCCTATTATCAGGCATTTAATTTTTTTTTTTTTTGTAAAGAAGATATCCAGTTTTTGCCTCATTCAAAATCAGTTAAGAAATCAATTTTCTTATGTCTTTCACAGGTTTGTA
Source organism: Macrobrachium nipponense (assembly GCF_015104395.2). Lineage (NCBI taxonomy): Eukaryota > Metazoa > Arthropoda > Malacostraca > Decapoda > Palaemonidae > Macrobrachium > Macrobrachium nipponense. Next base: position 84,550,344 of record NC_087200.1, on the reverse strand, counting down.
TCTATTTTGCAGCATCACAAACTGTCATAATTGGAGAGTTGCTGGTTTTTTATTCCTTGACAGCAAGACACCAAAAATGCTGGTGATATAGTATATTTATCAACAGATTTCATCACTTGTATAATCTGAATATCCCTCTTACGCCGAAGGGGTATAATAAAAATTGTCTCCCGTATGCCGGGGGGGGTCTCGGAGTGAGAGCGGAAGCGGGAAAAATATTTTTTTCAAAAAATCACAGCGCGCTTAGTTTTCAAGACTAAGAGTTCATTTTTGGCTCCATTTTTGTCATTGCCTGAAGTTTAGTATGCAACCATCAGAAATGAAAAAAATATCATTATCATATATAAATAATGCGATATATGGTAGCGCAAAAACAAAATTTCATATATAATTGTATTCAAATCGCGCTGTGAGCAAAACGGTTAAAGCTAACGAGTTAGATTTTTTATTGTTGTATTGTACACTAAATTGCGATCATTTTGGTATATAACACATTGTAAAACGATCAAAGCAACACAGAGAAAATATTATCACAATATGATGCATGAATTCGTAACGTGCGGACGTAAAAAAATGTTTTGTTCAAAAATTCACCATAAATCTAAATATTGTTCTAGAGACTTCCAATTTATTTCAAAATGAAGACAAATAATTGAATATTACTATACTGTAAGAGTTTTAGCTTACAATTGCAGTTTTCGACCATATGGACGAGTTAAAGTTGACCGAATGTCGAAATTTTTATATATATTTTTTTATATCCAAATATTTCAAAAATAGGAAAGCGACAACCTTCAATTATTTGTTGTTGTATTTTACATGAAATTGCGCACATTTCATATATAAAATTATGAAACGCCTAATATGAAACGGAGCAAATATTACGAGAATGCGACGTACGCATTTCGGAGATTTGTGGCGGAGAATCCGCGCGCGGAGGGAAGGAAAGTTTTTTTTTTAAATTCACCATAAATTTAAATATTGTGCTAGAGACTTCAAATTCTTTTCAAAATGAAGATAAACGACTGAATATTACTAGACTGTAAGAGTTTTAGCTTACATTGCGTTTTTTGACCATTTCGGTAGAGTCAAAGTTGACCGAACGTGGTTTTTTTTCAATTTATCGTGATTTATATGCAAATATTTACAAAATGAGAAAAGCTACAACCTTCATTTATTTATTGTTGTATTCTACATGAAAGTCCGCACATTTTCATATATAAAACTTTATGTAACGGCTAATTTAACATGGTGCAAACATTACGACAATCGGACGAAAAAATTTTGATTTTTTTCGGAAGTTACCGCGCCGACGTAAGGAAAATTTTTTTTTTTTCATAAATTCACCATAAATCGAAATATTGTGCTAGAGACTTCCAATTTGTTGCAAAATGAAGGTAAATGATTGAATATTACTAGAATATAAGAGTTTTAGCATACAATTGCGTTTTTCGACCATTTCGGTAGAGTCAAAGTTGACCAAAGGTTGAAATTTTGGCACTTATCACTATTTATATGAAAATATTTCAAAACTGATAAAAGCTACAATCATGAGTATTTTTTTGTTGTATTCTACATGAAATTGTGCACATTTTCATATATAATGCTCCATGTAACGGCTAATTTAAAATGGTGCAAAAATTATGTCAAAGTGACGAAATAATTTCTGAGATATGTCACTGATACTTTTTAGTGCGATAAGAAAGAAATTCGCGCTTGCGCGCCTGCGTAACGATTGTAAACAAAACAACGCCTTGATCCGTGAGCTCCCAGCATCCCCCAAGGCGCGTGATTCAAAAGTTTTTGCCTGGTAGGCCTACAAGTATTTTTCTGCGAATTTTTAAAAAAACTTTTTTTATCAATGTACCATACGTCCAATCGGCACCCGACAGACAATTTATGTCGACGTTTAATACGTCCAATCGGCGTATGAGGGATATACTTGTTGCTTATGAATTTGAATGATCTTGAATGAGTACATAAAAAGGAAAATGACTATATCTTGTTTGCTTCTAAACAATTTCCCAAGTGATATTTTGTTTCATTTATAGACTATATTTATGCCGATATTTTTAGCCATCAATGCAACACATATGACATTGCAGTGATATATATACACAGTAACTGTTGAGGAATCCTCAAGTCTACCTTAGTTCACAAGTGCATCTTAAAGAAAATGGAGATGTTTACTTTATTATTACCCCGTGACAATCAGGTAACCTAAATTAAATCACATAATTTAACCTACAACCCAGTATATAATTAACACTACTATTTAGAGTGGTAAAGGAATTATGAAATCAGTCGAAAAGAGATGAAAACAATTGAGAATATCACAGGACTTTTCTTCATAGTCTTTGTCACTATTAAGGAAGAATCATCCTCATTATCACTGTCGATGTTGATAATTACACGATCTACAGGTTTGTGGTTGTTACCTGTGGACAGTCTCGCTTACCTATTGAGATTGATCCTTAATCTCTTGATGGCTTTCTCCATTTTTTATATGGTTTGGAGTCGTATTGCAAATGCATTTCAGCAACGATGCGGACAAAGTTACATGGCGGCCATGACAGCGATGAAAAATCCGTTTTCATCAATTACGCAGTAAATATTTATAGTGCGAGTGCTGAAGCCAACAGACAACCCCTTAGCATTACAGTATTACCTGACACGCCAAGGATACTATAAACAGAATACATTGGGAAAAATTAACAATTATTATGATCATTATGTCAAGCCTCCCTATCCTCTTCATTATGAACTCTCCAATTATCTGCTGGTACTGAAAAATGTCATATTGTAAATTACATTGGGGGAGAAATTAGAAAAACATTGATAAAGAGTAAGAGAAAGGGAGGGAAGGGGTGGGGGATAGCAGATGGTCAGATCTGTAAATGACTCCTGCTTACTCTTACGACTTTGCCTTTAAAAGTCAAGAGTAAATGCCTTAACTAACACCATTTGACAATGAACTATATTACCAAAAATGAGGGTGAGGTGTCTTGTACACTTGTTACAAGTGCCATTTCGATCAAATAATTAGTTGGAAAGATATTTGAGAAAAAAGATGACTGGCAGTTCCCTGAAATGCATAGTAGTTACAAATGCGTACCTTATTTTCATTCATGCCTACCTACCCATGTGGTTTGGTGTACAAATTGACTGCCAAATAGCTTTTTGAACCATTAAAAGAATTAGTAATAGGTAAAACCTTCCCTAGCTAAGGAAATCCCAATCTCCCATTTCCAGCGTCAATTTCACTTTGTGTACACATGATTACTCTTCCAACATTGTCCTCACATTTTCATTTAATAATTTGAGATACGTATTTATGCCAGCATCATTCATCATTTTGATTTTGTTATTGTGATCAATAAAATTGCTATCTACTAAATGACAATGTATTTAGTTATTTGACAGTGTTGGTGTCTTCACTTTTCTAATACAATAGCAGTGCTATATGTATTCATATGTATGTAGTATATATATTTTTATATAAAATCCACATAAGAAGGTGAGTGAAAGCCGGGACTTGGAACAAATACTTTCGTAGTTTATTCCACATTTTCAAGTTCACACTGAGTACAAACATAGTTTACAGAGCTTTATATACAAAATTGAGTGGTGGTGAGTGAAGTTACAATTTCTTGATTCAGGCAGCATGTTCTCCAAACAGAAAGGACAGGGAAAGAGGATCAAAGGATAAAGCAGGGTGGAGGTTGAATATTCTTGGTGGCCATGATTTGAATCAATACAGTTTCCAGAACATTTCATTTCTGATAATTGTTGGCCTTGCAGATTATAGACTAATTATTTTATGGCATGGCCTGTCTCAAGCCAATGATCTGAAATGCCATTTGTTGTTAGCCCTCTTGAAAGAGGATATTTTTGTTGGGAACATATCTTTTTTTAATCCTTTCGATGTTTGGCCAATATAGATCTTGTTACAATCCTTACAAAGGGGACTGTATACAATAGTTTGAATTGGACAGACTATTCTTAATTACATATGCCATAAAGTATTGTAATATTTAAATACTAAATTAATAAGTAGTTTTTATAATCGGTATTGCAGATATGAAATTGGGATGGAAAGGTAGACAAAGAATATTTTTCTTAAGTTCTGTATTAACTCTGGTTGGACTGTTATATATCTTCTTTGCCTTATTCTTACACAATTCCAAAAAATAGAAAGCAATCATACAAAATAAGTTTAAACTTGAACAACTTCCAGAGAGAGAGAGAGAGAGAGAGAGAGAGAGAGAGAGAGAGAGAGAGAGAGAGAGAGAGAGATAGGGCAGGTGAGTGAAGAAAGGAAGGGGAGTTGTAGGGAGAGGGTAGGCAGAGCTTTTTTATACTGTTGTGTTCGTATCCATTTCTGGCTAATCGAGTTTTTGCCTCTTAGTACACGGACAAGTGTCTTTATTCTTTACAGTTAAAGATTCATGATACACTTATAAATTATGGCACTGGATGTAATACCCCTTACTTACATGATTCAAGTTGCACAAATTCACAATAGCGCAAACTTTTTATTGGAACCTAACTAATTATCATACGCGAGTTCTTCACAATAGCGCGAACATTTTCAAACTTCCAGAAACACTGCAAAAAACCTGCAAAAGTGTTTGTTTGCTTTATTATGTAAATTTTTAAGTTTTAAATCTTTTCTGTATTAAATCTTTATTAAAAATGTATTATTTTTATTTTTGTACATGCATAAATATGATACAAAGGTAAATACAGCACCTACAGTTAGTGCATATACATAGGTACTTTTGCAAGATGAAATACCCATTCACAAAGTTACTTCACTTTTCAAAGATGATATCCCTTCAGAAAATTTAATTTTTGAAGTACATATACTAGCATACTACAATTAGTAAAGTTTTTATGCTTTTAAGTGTAAAGTCAGTATGGAGGTTCTGTGTATGCTATTTATATTTTTTAAAATATATGCAAAGGCAGTACGTAATTCAGTGTTTGTCACTATTTAAGACCATAATCAACTATTAAAACATATCAGAAACGTAACAGAATTGTCGTTCTGTGAAAATTACTATCTTAACCTCACAGAAAAGTGGTGGTACAATCTGTACGTACTATGTTACGTAGTTACAGCACATACAGTTAATGTACTTTCAGAAGATGTGATCCCATTTGCACTTTTTAAGGATGATACCCCTCCAGAGTTTTACCTCACAAGGCGTACATATTTCTCTCTCCCTCTCAGTTAGCCCTCACACTGGTACATGATTTTAAATTGATTGAATTTTACCTTCACCCTCTGCAAACATTATGTATGTACATACATATTTTCTTGATTTCGTTGAATTGTGTACCTTAGTTATAACAGACTTATGAAGTTTACCTAGTGATGCAAAGAAAAATTCTTTTACTCTGAGGGAAAGAGAAAATGGCATCCCATGAATTAGGAGCAACGTTAGTATACGTATGAAAATGGATATGTATGTATGTAGTGCGTAGTTACTGTAACTATATTACACCAACTAGTTATTTATTATTTAATGGTAATGTATTAAACTAACTTTTAAATCAAATTACAGTAACTATAATTTCATTTAAAAGTTAGCCTAATAGTACTTAATGAGCATGATAAGGACCATATTTAGTGTTCAAACTCTAGAGGCAAGCATTTACTATCATTTTTAGAGACGTGCCAAACTTACATGAAACTTCCCCTTACGCAAGGGGGTCTGGAACCTAACCTCGCGTAAGTTCTGGGTATTACTGTATAGCAAAATCTCGTACTGATAAAAGTGTTCATTACAGTTATTGCCCAAAAGCGTGCTAGCGCACACTGCGAAACCCATAGTAGATGCCCTATATCCAGTTGTTACTTTCCTTGATTGTCTTTCATTCCTGACCAAAAAGTTACACAGGAGGCAATTTCATGAAATGAGGATTATTTAAGATGTAGTCAAAGAAAATCACAGATCTACAATGGATTAAGGGCACTACACCAGTCAACAGTGATCTTCAGTAGATAATAAAATTAAAGAGAAAAGACTTTTCTGTATAATAAAGTGGATATAAGAGACAAAATTTGTATGACTGCATACAAAATGTTAATAATTTCCACATTCTATGGAGACCCTCATTTTTATTGTTGCAAATTATCCCTCCCAACCCACTCTCAATTGATATGCATCATGCATGCAGGGTTCAAGAATGAGAGCATTTTGGCAAGTGAGAATGATTGTTATCTAGCAAGGAGGTCAGACCCATTACTAAAGCACTTGGTTTAAAAAGCTGTTTGTAAGTCAGTTTGAAATATAAAGCCATAAAAGGTTAAATTTGTTTCAATAGACAGGGCAGATTATTTTGTTAAATATTGTATTTTTTACATATCCATTCTAAAAACTATGAATGCTGAAGCTTTAACATAGAAATTAGCAAATACCTTAGAGAAGATTGAAAATTAAGTATCTGTATCACCTCAAAAATTTAATCACCACTTACTTTTCATTTGCTTAATTAGAATATTTTACCTAGCAGATGAAGATAGCAAATTTCCACAATGGAGGCACAGGGACAGCTTTAGTGTTTGTGGTACTTACAGGAATACTATAATAAATGGAAAAAAAAAACAAAAGGTAGCAACATAAGTTTCCATGAATGATGAAAGTAGATTTGAACTGGTTACATGGCAAAAGAGATCATATGCAGGCATACTGGAGGAAGGATGAGGTATTCAGTAAAACATTGTATGGAGAAAAGAGAGTTTTTAATAAAACAGAAGGAAGAATGTTAACAAAACTTTAGTGAAACAAGTTCTTCAAGAAAGCATGTAAAATGGAAAATGTTGCTGAACAAATGGATCTCAGAATTAAAGGTTTTAATGTAGTTACTGTTTCAGGTTAATACAGTCCTTGGCCAATAGAGTGATTACTTTGAAGCTTTGTGGAATATGGAATATAGAAGAGGTAGTGCAGAGTGATGGATGAGTCAAAAACATGAGTGTGAGTTTGAAAATACTTGTGGAAGTGATTTATATGGATGTACAACTTTCTAAGAGGTTAAAGAATGGAAAGCTATTAAGAGTCGATGAGATTACAAGTGAGATGGTTTGGTACAGTGGGGATAGTTTGGTTGAGTGGCTGATCAAGGTTTTTAAGGTGTATCTGTAAAGGGTCTGAAGGAATAGTTCAGAGTTCAGAGGATTATTTTGCCATACAAGTAATAAATATGGTGACTGTATGAATTATAAGGTCAATACATCACCTAGAACACCAGGGAAGGTGTATACTACAAAGTAAGATTTTGACAAAATATGGTGACAGAATGACTAAGAGGGTAAAAGGGTGTGTGGATCAGTTGTTTGGTAAAGAAAATAATTATGTTAGGAGTTTACAAGTATGTAAAGTACCCTGGAAAACCTTAAATACTTTTGATAGAGAGGATGCGTGAAGGGAGCTGAGAATGTGCTAATGTTTTTATGATGGAAGTGAAGCTTTAAAATATGGAGGCAGTAGAGTGACTGGTTTGTGTAAAAGTTGGTTTTGAGGCTGAGGTGTGCTATGTCTCTATGGCTGTTCAGCTATGTTAATGGATGTAGTTTTGTGAGTCATGATCGTAGTGTGGAAAGATTGATGTCTGCAGATGTTACGGTAGTAACAGGGATAGGAAAGAGAAGCTGCTGAAACTGAGTACAGTGTAGATGGTTGGTGTTAGCAGATGTTACATTACTGAGTGGAATAGATGAGAAGAACTGCAGAAATCTAGTCCATGAATTTTAAAGTGTTTGCAAAAGAAGACGACTGAAAATAAATGAGAGCAAAGATTAATGTTATGTGGGTGAATGGAACCAAGATGGAGCAATGAATGTTAATATGGTTGGTAGAATAACAGCAGTTGATTCATATAAGTATTTAGGAGTAGAAAATAGGAGGAGAGAAAGTTCACATAATAGGTGAAGAATAAAAGGCAAGATGAGAACATACAAAGGGATTGTTTAGCAACAACTGTCTATGGGAATGAAGAAGTGTTCGTTTATTGTATGAATTTGTAAGAATGACTGAAAGTGAGAAATGTGGAGATTTACATAGAAGCAGTGGTAAAATAGGCAAGTATAGAGGAAGGGAGGGATGGATGAGAGTATTTGAGATGGGTGGTCATAGGAAAAGGGTGATGAAACTTGCATAATTTGGATTGTTAGGAGTAAGGAGGAGAGGAATGTTCAGAAAGGGTTGGTTGTTGGTAAAGTGGTTAGTTTTCGTATTCCACTAAGATGGTGAGAGTTTGTGCCTCTCTAGGGCACTGAAAATCACTGTATTGCAATCAGTTACTGGCACAATGTATGGTTTGTTGTGGGAAGGTTGGGAAACCAGGCTGTTCAATCAAGCACCCTTGAGGTAGTTCAGGAAAGCAAGCAAATTTAACTGCAAGAAAGAGTTACTGTACAAGAAGGGCCTTAATATCCTACTAAGGGATTCAGAGCCAATGAAACACTTTTTCAGCAATAACTTTTTATCAAAGCATCAGCTCAAGGTGAAAGAGGAGGTCTGATCACTTCTCCCCAAATCCCCCATGTAGGCCGAGTTTTGTCTACCTCCTTGTTGTGTCAGCTGGAGAATTGCTATGATGAGTAAGTACCTCTTAAGATATGTCATTGACTATTTAGTTACCCCCAGTAGGAGGCAACTTCACCCAATTGGGTAGACCTTTGTCTCTCTTGGTCCTAACAACTGCTGTGGCAGTTGTGATGAAACCTCCACATTATTATGCCATCATTGATATCACTGAAGCCCATGATGGGTACTACTGTAATATCAATTAGTGAATTGTCATCAACAAGTGGGCAGGACCACAGTGAATAGATGTTTTCCCCATATATATAAACTTTTCACTGTGGGTGGAGCCTCATGATATCATAGGTTAATATCACTATTGTGTTCAAAACCCTTACCAGCTATTTTGATGGCTCTGGCATAGGAAAATCACCTTTACTCTCGTAAGTACCGGAACTATTGAACTTCCTGTATAATTTTCATGACGGAAGAGATATTATATTGCTGACAACTGAAGAGCCATACCTCTCCACTCACAATTGTCAGTCTGTCATCTGATCAATGTATTTTCCATTGAGACTTAACAAGAAGGTCTTGCATTTAATGCTTTATAGTTGATTGCCTTAGTGGCCATGTCTGCCATTCAAGCAGTATCATGATTAGATCTGTGGTCAAACACTTAAAAAGAGCTTAGTGATGGGTTCCTCATGTCTCTTTCCTAGGAAATGTGTGGACTTTGCATCAGAGTTAAGAAGAGTGGATTCTAGGGGGACTGTCCTCAACTGGGCTGTCATGTCCTAGATCACCAGTTTCAGAAATACTATCTTCCTAGCTTGATGATAAATAATAGTGCCAAGACTAGGAAAAACATTCTTTAATATTATGAGCTTTCAAGGTTTAAAACCTCATCTTCAGGCTGAAAAAATGACAAGGATGAGAAATCACGAAAAATTACATTAAAATGAATTGTCTTACTAAAAGTTTTAGTAAAAACATAAAATAAAACGAACATCACATACAAACTAAAAATTAAAAATAACGAAAAATCTAAAACAAATGCAACACATACAAAAACAGAAATAAAAATTAGATGAAAGGTAAACAAACTACCACACTCAAAATACAATGGCTGACGACCCACTTTGTGACCCTACTATCTTCCTCCTGTGGATCTGCAAAGAAACCTATCTATCAGAAGCCATGAGTAACTACACACACTTCTGCATCTGAGAAAGTGGATGAAAATTCCAAGTCCTTTCATCCTCCCCAGCCCTTTTGCCCTCCTGTCCTAACCCCACCTAGGAGAGGCTGGAAAAGCAGGAAGCTAAGAAGTGTCCACTTTGATTGGTAATCCCCTTTCCCACTGCCACGAGTAAGGCATTTCCTTTCTCATGCATGATCAAGTGGCAGGAACAGGAAGTTGGAGCCTTGGGTAGCATTAACTCAGTTTAATTTCTGCTTAGAGCCCATTCTAGGTGTATTTGTCCACATCAGTACCTCAATGATTAGTTTACCCTAGCCTCATCAGAACACTGTTCAAGATAAGGATTGGTTTCTGAAGTTTTGCAAAAGACTAGGCATTATGGTAAATTGGAAGAAATCCAACCTTTTTCCCAAACAACAGAGATGGTACATATTTTAATATGCCTCTGGACTGAGTAAGGATGAAAGCCTCTCAGGAGCAACCAGTTCAGTTCTGGCAGTCTAATCTCAATTACTATTTATTGTCTTCTTGCTGACTGTCACCTATGATTTCTCCAGTGGCAAGTGGAGCAGTTTTGGTCAGCTCACTTTTATTCTACCACCATTTTTTTCCATTGAACTGGGAGGTCTGGATAAATCTTTGATTGTGGTTAAACGACAAACATCCAGAAGGGATTCACCTGTTCTCCCTTCAGATATGTTTCTGTTCTTGAGTGCCTCAGAGAGAGGGATGTTGGCTCACCTAAAAAGGGAGTTCATCTCAGGGTGGTGGATGGGGGAAATATAATTAATTCACAGCACCCTTGACCAGGATGTGACTACATGAAGATGATGAGAGAGAGAGAGAGAGAGAGAGAGAGAGATATATATTTATATTCTTAATCTTTTGCTTGTTATTTTCATATTGATAGCCCTAACTATTTTTTTTTTACTAAAAAAAGGTACGATACTGTATGAAGCACAAGATTATAAATCATGAATGCACTATGACGCCATGTAAGGAATGAAAGAATATTTAAATTTCATGTTTACTTCACTACCTATACATATTTTACCATCAAGTTTACTGAAGTACATAATTCATATATCATTAAAATCCTTCAATCATTGACTCGATGATGTTAGTGATGAAACTGGGAAACACTACTTTTCTTTCGGTGAAACTGATGTGTAGTGAAGAAAATTTAAGTATATCTTAGCTTTTCCAGACCACTGAGCTGATTAACAGCTCTCCTAGGGCTGGCCCGAAGGATTAGATATTTTTACATGACTAATTGGTTACCTAGTAACGGGACCTACAGCTTATTGTGGGATCCGAATCACATTGTATCGAGAAATTAATTTCTATCACCAGAAATAAATTCCTCTGGTTCCACGTTGGCCGAGCAGAGAATCGAACTTCGGACCACCGGATTGGTAGCCGAGCGCGAAATGCACTCGGCCAACATGAACTTGTGTAGTGAAAGTTATAACTTTTGAAAGATGTCTCAGGAGAGGTCAGAGCGGAGATGCTCATTGTATGACGTTTTGAGAGAGACAGACAAGTTTGCAACTTTCCAGCCCTGAGACTGGCAGATCAACAGCCAATAAGGAACATTTTAAGGGGCAGGCTGGGCACCAGATGCATGGGTGCTGTGAATTAATTATAGCTCCCTTAAACATCATTAATTTGGAGATATTAGCTGTGTGGCTTCCTCTGCTATAATTTCAATGCAAGCTAAGAGATCACAGTGTAGTATAATGGCCTATGTTAGCAAGCATGGTAGAACAATGATGTGAAAACTCTGCTATCTAGAATTGAAAATCCTGGATTTGGAGGCCACCATGGCAGTTCTCCATTCAGTAAAGCTGTCAGCACAGTACTCTGGGCAACCGAAACATGCTAGAGGACCAACTCATTTGCTTGGATCAGATGGTGGTCTCTGCATCCCTAAGTAGTAAAGAGGCTGTTTGAGATTCGGTTAACTCCTTTCATCTTCATGGGAGGTGGTTATCTAGCATATGCTCTGACAAAGGTTTTTCTTGTAGGGCTGCAATGTCAGGGAGCGTCATACTCTGTTGAGCAAAATCTTTGATTGCAGCCAATGTTCATAGCCAAAACAAGGCTCATTCTGGATTCTTTCACTCTTTTTACCTTGCTGCTTCTTTTGCTGAAGATTTTTCACTACTTGGTGAGAGTCGAGATGTAACTTTGCGGAACTGATATTTATGCCTTCATATTTCTCTACCCATTCGTACGAGCCATCAGAATTCTTTTTTGTACAGGCTTTGGCAGGTTATATGGAAGGCTTGCAAAGGTGTTTTACAGTGGGACATTTCACAGTTCAAGATAGGATCATGAAGTTACATTTGAGCTCTCTTCTCCCCTGGCTTTTAAATACAACCTGGACTTCTCTTTCTTTCTATTTTCACTTGTTGGGACATATTGTGGACGTTCAATGTTTTACACATTGACTGGGATCTCGGTTAATCGTCCTTATCCTCTTCATGCTCTCATCCCTTCAGTTTTGGGCCACATAAGTTTATTTCTCCAGGATTATTTCTTCTAGAGCAAAGTCATTCACTTATAAAAGGTCCCTTTATTATAAATTCAATATTTCTCCACAGCTCGTCACCAGAGAGGGACTGGACGTCTTGTATCTTATTTTCTTCTTTTTCATTGTCTCTGTATTATCTTTCCTCCCATTAAGGCTAATTATGATTAATGACTTTGTAAGTAAAACACCTAAAGTTAAAGAGGTCCCAAATTTAAGCTGACGTTAGGCTGGGTACGTTTCTAAGCACCCTGAATGTAAGTAAGTGTCGCCATCCTTACTGTGTGTGAGCCAACCACAGGATTATAGGTAAGACTTTCATCAACTTTTTTCATTTTTATAAATTTTTTAAAGTTAAGATCTGGCTTAAGTCAGATTTGACTTAAGTCGCACCTCATGAATGGATCTCTACCTTAACCCGGAACTGCCTAATATATTTTAAAACAAACCCAAAGAGCAAAATCTAGTGCTGTTCTCCCCTTCCTACTTTTAAAAATGGAAATTAGAACAGAGGAATGACAACGTGCACTATGAGAGAGTGGAATGTGAGTCGGGCATGTGCAGTAGAATTTTTCTATACAAGAACTGTCCATTAGCAAAGGAGTAAGGTTAATTATGATAAATGGGTAGTACAAAAATGTGTTTTATTGTAAACATATTGGTGTGGGTGTGTGTGTGTTTTATACATTATTTTAATGTTTTAAGTATTTTTTTATCAATTATTTGAATGTTTTAAGGATACTACTTCTTTATGTAAAATGTTCACCTTTAGATGGGTACTGTATACCATTATTTTCAGTTTTGATAACCACTGATCTAGAGTGACTGATAATCAAATTGTAGTGTAGAAAAAAATTCATTACTAGAAGGAATTTCATTACTGATCATGGAAAGTTAACCTGTGTGTGTGTGTGTGTGTGTGTATGTGTAAAAATCTGACAAACTATATTCTGTACATATATTGCAATGCTGCAGTTATTGTTTACAATATGGTGATTAAATTTGAGCATGTTAGAGATACTTATTTGAAATCTGTCAAGAGCTGTATTCGTAGTTCTGTTACATTTAACACTTTTTGTAAAATATGCACAGGGTTGCCACTCTATTCAGACATAAGAATTTTATTAGATGAACTATCCTTGCCTTCATATTTAAATACCTTAGTTAGAATGTGACTAAATCATTGCTTGTTGCCTGCCTTTTTAGTTTGAGTATAACATTTTTAATATGTATTAGAATAACTGAACTTCTTTCTATACTATAACGGTGAATGTTTCAATTCTTTTACTATATTCCTATTGGTCTTCCCTGTATTTCATATTAAAATATTCTTCCATTTAGAAGCCACGAAAGAAAGTATGGAAAACTCGGCAAACGTTTGCGTGGACGGTAGGTTCCTTTTATTGTATGTAATATTAAAAAAGCTTTTTCTTGAAATACATATTGTTTTGAAGTTATTTTCTTATTGTAATACCTTGTTATGCTGAAATGATGCCTGTTTGAAATGTTCTCATCATATGTATGTATGCACAGATATTTATTTTATTAAATTACTACTTTACTTTTACAATAATAATTTCATCTTCCTTATTTGCACAAAAGCAATTTGGAATGTTGTAGCTTGTGGATATTTTGTATACTTGACATGGTTTATTATTGAAAACTTATTCTTCTACATCAGAACTTATTAACTTATTTTCATCTTGATTGTTTAGTTTAGTAGCACACAGGACTTATAAAAATACATTAATGCCTTCAACTATCTTCCCTTTCAAGATAAAAGTAACTTCAATTAGATGGCTGAATTTTATTAGTTGGAAATCCAGGTCTTTTACATCACAAATTTTCAGTGAAAAAATTAAAAAAGACTACTAAGAGGCTTCAGTGTATGCATGGTTAAGTTTATTAAGTAATTTAAATATATATTTTTATTCCCAGTTATTTTAGCTGAAAATTTCATTGTTATCTGACCTTAATACAAGTCATTTTGACCTTCTTTATAGGATTATTGTACAGTTGAATATATTTGAGATATATAGGTACACAACGACACAAAACTTGAAATGCATGTTTGGCAAAAAGTCGTCAGTCACCTTGAAAGTCACCTTGAAGGAAGTGCCCAAATTTATAAACAAATTTCTTGAGATAAAAGCCATGGCCAACATATAAAGTATATATACTTTAGATTTCCAATGACAGTCTACGCTAATGTTCTCCATTTTATGAAAAATTCACCAACACCCACATTACAGTGATTAGAATAGTACTGTGGAGACGAGGTGAGTAAGAGGCAACGTCTGTTTACTTTCTAATTTAATGTCACAAATTTCTGACAAGCCATGGAGTTCTGTGAACCGAAAGGTAGCATCTATTATCAGAGCAAGACAGGCATAATTTTATGGTCAGGTGTTTTTTCTCACACCTGGAAAACGGTTAACAATTCTTTGTCTTTGTACTAAATAAGGAAGTTCTCCATTACATATGGTTTGAAAGGTTGGACTTTTTACATCTACAGATGGTTATGGTTTTTCAAATGAGATACACTGTAGTTCCTGCAAATACGTGAAAATCACTACTTCTGCCGTCAGTCTTTGATCTGTGTTTTCTGGGAAAACTCAATGTTCTAGGGTAATTAAGTTTGTTGTTTGGGACGGTAGATGACCAAACGACTGTCATCTGGGATGTATGCAGTTTCAGCCTGTCTGTTGAAACCCAGGCAGTTCTCCCATCCACGGACATCTGGTGCACTTAGTCTCTAAGCTGCAGGATTTGGTGAGGTCCAGATTAGACGGGGGAGAGGGGAGGCCAGTGTGCATCAATTCGGATAAATGCATATTTTATTCGGTCAAGTTTTTCAGGGACATATGCTTATAGGTGCAATGACATCACTGATGCTCTCACTGCAGGGAAATTTCACCTTTGGCAGGCATGGTTTACCACACCAGTGAAAGGAAGGAGAGGAGCGGTGCAATCCATTGCTTCGCAATTTGATCTTTTTGCTAAGGGGGCATCTATTTGAAATTCATTAATACCATGATCCTGTTGGCTCCCATCTGCATTCTGTTGAGAGACTCATCTGTTGCTAGATGGGTGCAGGAGTGAGAGAGGAAGCAGAATCCTAGTGTGTTCACCCATCTCTGCTTGGGACCATTCGAAGGTTATCTGCCCTCTAATTGACCTGGATGATTCATTGATGCTGGCTTCCTCCAAGGAGCATAATACTAACAAAGCAAAATGCTTATCGGTCTTTTTCTCGAGACTGGCAATGGGGTTGGGATCGGAAGTGTGGGAGCCTGCAACTAGAGAAGTTGGTATTAAAAGGTTGGTTACATTGCACCCAGAACTCAGGTAATGGAGGAACTACACTAGGCCTATACAGCCTTCCCTGTGTTCTCCTACAAATAACACAATGGTGAAATATACTCTTAGTTGCTTGATCTGTGGGATTCAGAACTCCTGCCTGACACTTGCCAGTTGCATTTACACCCATGGGAGTGTTAGCATCATAATGTTCTTTAATAATTACCAGAGTAACATAGCAACTCTTCAGCAATAGAGTTGGAAATTCTTAACACTTCTCTCTTAGTCTGACTGGACTTATTTATCTTATTAGGATGTAATGTCAAGGTATCTTTCCTTTTGCCCCAATCCAGACCTAAGACCTTGCGAGTTGCTTGTTCGGTTACTAATACAGGCAAGCGATTTTCTTCTAAAACTGCAGCAGAACTTTGAGTAAGTCATCTGATACAGTAGCCCCCCTGTATTCGCAGGGGATGCGCACCAGACCCCTCCGCGAATAGTTGGAACCTCTATGAAAATGCTTAAAACCTCCTATTTTGTTAGTTAAAACTCAAGAAAACCCCCTAAAAATTTGTATACTTGGTTTTTTTATAGTTTTATCACAAAAGTGCATTTTATGATGAAATTGATTATAAAAAAAAAAACAGGAATTTGTGGATATTTCTCATAGAAAAATACCGCGAATAGGCAAATTTTCCGCGAATAATGAGGGGAGATGTTCCGGAGAACGCGAATACAGGGGATCCAATGTGTACTTACGTGATCCTGTCCACAAACAATCGTCCAAGCTTAACCCATTTTTCCTGTCTGACTGAAGAGTCAAATACACAGTCTCTGGTTATCGGCGATCCGGTTGTATGGTGCTTGTCTAGCACCATAAAATTGGCAATTTATGGCGCCATAACAGGGACAAGTTCTGGTTATCAGTACCATAAGGGTGCTTATGGCGCTGATAACCGTTTATCAGCAACATAAGTGCCATTAACCCTTAAATGCTGACTGGCCGTATTATATGTCGACTAAAATTGTCTGTCGGGTGCTAAGTGGATGTACGGTACGTCAACTACAAAATTTTTTTTTAAATATTCGCGGAAAAATAGTTATAGGCCTAGTTTGCGAAAAATTTTAAATCGCGCCTTGAGGGATGCTGGGAGTTCACGGATCACACTGTTGTTTTGTTTATAAGTGTTACCCAGGCGCGCATGTGCGAATTGCTTTCTTCTTGCACTAGAAAGCATCAGCGATGCATCGCAGAAATTCTTTTGTCACTTTGTCGTAATTTTTGCACTGTTTTATATTAGCTGTTACATAGAGCTCTATATATGAAAATGTGCGCAGTTTCATTTAGAATACATCTAAAAACAACCCATGGTTGTAGCTTTTATAAGTTTTGAAATATTTTCATATAAATCACGATAAGTGCCAAAATTTCAACCTTGGGTCAACTATGACTCGACCGAAATGGTCAAAAAACGCAATTTTAAGCTAAAACTTATATTTTAGTAATATTTAATCATTTACCTTCATTTTGCAACAAATTGGAAGTCTCTAGCACAATATTTCGATTTATGGTGAATTTTTGAAAAATCTTTTTCCTTAGGTCCGCGCAATAACTCTGCTGAAAATCTCAGAAATTCTTTCGTTACTTTGTTGTAATGTTTGCACCGTTTTATATTAGCCGTTACATAAAGTTTTATATATGAAAATGTGAGCAAATTTCATATAAAATACAACAAAAAACAACCCATGGTTGTAGCTTTTATCAGTTTTGAAATATTTTCATATAAATCACGATAAGTGCCAAAATTTCAACCTTTGGTCAATTTTGACTACCGAAATGGTCGAAAAACGCAATTGTAAGATAAAACTCTTACATTCTAGTAATATTCAATCATTTACCTTCATTTTGCAACCAATTGGAAGTCTCTAGCACAATATTTCAATTTGTGGTGAATTTTTGAAAAAACTTTTTCCTTACGTCCGCGTGCGGTAACTCGGCCAAAAATCTCAGAAATTCTTTCGTCACTTTGTCGTAATGTGTGTACCGCTTTATATTAGCCGTTACATAAAGTTTTATATATGGAAATGTGTGCAATTTCATGTAGATATCAACTAAAAATAACTCATGGTTGTAGCTTTTATCAGTTTTGAAATATTTTCATATAAATCACGATAAGTGCCAAAATTTAAACCTATGGTCAACTTTGGCTCGACCAAAATGGTCGAAAAACGCAATTGTAAGCTAAAATTCTTACATTTTAGTAACATTCAATCATTTACTCTCATTTTGCAACAAACGGGAAGTCTCTAGCAAAATATTTTGATTTATGGTGAATTTTTTTTTTTAACTTTTTCCTTACCTCCGCTCGCGGTAGCTTGGCTGAAAATCTCAGAATTTCTTTTGTCACCTTTAATTTTTACACCGTTTTCTATTAGGCGTTACATAAAGTGTTATACATGAAAATGTGCACAATTTCATGTAGAATACAACGAAAAATAACTCATGGTTGTAACTTTTATCAGTTTTGAAATATTTTCACTTAAATCACGATAAATAGAAATATTTGACCTTCAGTCAACTTTAACTCGACCGAAATGGTCGAAAACTGCAATTGTAAGCTAAAACACTTACAGTCTAGTAATATTCAATCAATTACCTTCATTTTGCAACAATCGGTAAGTCTCTAGCACAATATTTTGATTTATGGTGAATCTTTGGAAAAAAACAATTTTTCGTCTGCATCACGAATTCATGCATCGTTTTGTGATAATATTTTCTCTGTGTTGCTTTGATACTTTAACATTTTGTTCTATACCAAAATCATTGCAATTTAGTGTACAATACAACAACAACAAAATTTTTTCGTGCTGTCATATATTCCAATACAGTGGTACCTCGAGATATGAAAGGCTCAACTTACGAAAAACTCGAGATACGAAAGCAAATACGAAAAATTTTATGGCTCTACATATGAAAATTGTTCAAGATACGAAAGGTTGTTGCTGTAAAGTCCGAGATTCGCCCGGACCACCAATAACAATTTTGAAACTCGCGCGCCGCCAACTGAGTAGACTCGCCACCATCCTCCCGCTCTCCCATTGGTTCCTGATGCTAGTCACCGCCATGAGATCCTTCTCTCCTATTGGTCAGCATCCCTCCCATCATGCATCTACGTAGCGGCGTGCTTTTTCGGCCACTCGGTAGCAGCATCGTTTCTATACGCAAGCGGTATTCGTTCATTCTAACAATTTCGTTTATTAATGTAAATTCGTTAGTGATTTCGTTGTAGTATACTTTATCGTGTTGTGTGAGAACTTTACTACATATGTATACGTACTACATAACATAATTACGTACAGTATATACGTAGTCATGGGTCCCAAGAAACTTGAAATTCACGGAAAGAAGAGGATGCTCTCTTTGGAGACAAAGATGGAGATTATCAAGAAGTATGAAGCTGGTATGCGATTGAGTGTGATTGCCAAGGAATACGGCCGAAATCCGTCGACAATAGGCACCATCCTTAAGGGTATCGGCGGGGTCGAGGGTTAATTTTGAGTGACGGTGTTCAAACTTCCACAGGTGTTACCTATAGTTTGACTATAGATGCACACAAAATTTCAGGTGAATTAGATAAAAACTTTTTTTTTTTTTTTTTTTTTTTTTTTTTAACAAATATTTTTCTTTAAAACATAGCATTTTTTATGTGTTTTTTTAAAGCATATCTCCTTCCTTATTTATCATTCAATTTAAAGAAAAAAGTAATAGCAGAAAGTTTAATACCTATCAAATAAAACGGCAAACTCAGAAATCTAATATGTGATGTATGCTATTTAAAAAAAATATTTAAAAAAATTCAATAAAAAATACCCTAAAATTATGTATTAGATATTGGTAAAAAAAAATTTTTTGAGAAAAAAAAGAAAAGTTAATTTGCTGATGTGTTCTCTCACACTCTTTATTCCAATTGCTTTTTAGATTATTAAAATCCATTCATAAATAAGGGAGTTTTTAGAATTTGAATGTAGAAAATGTATGTTTTGAGAAAAATGCTGTTAAAGTTTGCTAACCATTTATTTTGCTTTCAGAAGCATATAAAGTTTCTTGGAAAAGCCTACATGGCGTCTGTTTCCTTCTTTTTTATAAGAGATATTATTCCCTCTAAAAAAACAAACATTTATCACTTAACCCTTAAACGCCGACTGGACGTATTTTACGTCGACATACAAAAGTTTTTTTAAAAATTCACGGAAAAATACTTATAGGCCTACCAGCCGAAAACTCTTGAATCACGCGCCTTGGGGGATGCTGGGAGTTCATGGATCAAGGTGTTGTTTTGTTTACAATCGTTACGCAGGCGCGCAAGCGCGAATTTCTTTCTTGCCGCACTAAAAAGTATCTGTGACGCATTTCGGAAATTGTTTCGTCACTTTGACATAATTTTTGTACCATTTTAAATTAGCCGTTACATGGAGTATTATATATGAAAATGTGCGCATTTTTGTATGTAGAATACAATACTCATGATTGTAGCTTTTATCAGTTTTGAGATATTTCCATATAAATAACGATAAGTGCCAAAATTTCAACCTTCGGTCAACTTTGACTCTACTGAAATGGTCGAAAAACGCAATTGTAAGCTAAAACTCTTATATTTTAGCAATATTCAATCATTTACCTTAATTTTGCAACAAATTGGAAGTCTCTAGCACAATATTTTGATTTATTGTGAATTTATGAATAAACTTTTTCCTTACGTCCGCGCAGTAACTCTTCCGAAAAAAATCATACATGCGATTGTGGTAATGTTTACACCATTTTAAAATTAGCCGTTACATAAAGTTTTATATATGGAAATGTGCGCAATTTCATGCACAATACAACTAAAAACAACCCATGGTTGTAGCTTTTATCAATTTTGAATTATTTTCATATAAAAAATGATAAATGAAATTTTCAACCTACGGTCAACTTTGACTCTACCGAAATGGTCGAAAAACGCAATTGTAAGCTAAAACGCTTATATTCTAGTAATATTCAATCATTTACCTTAACTTTGCAACAAATTGAAAGTCTCTAGCACAATGTTTCGATTTATGGTGAATTTATGAAAAAAATAACATTTTCTTTACGTCCGCGCGGTAACTCTTCCTTAAAAATGATACGTGTGATTGTGGTAATGTTTGCACCATTTTAAATTAGCCGTTACATAAAGTTTTATGTATGAAAATGTGCGCAATTTCATGTAGAATACAACAATAAATAATTGAAGGTTGTAGCTTTTCTAATTTTTGAAATATTTGCATATAAATCATGATAATAGAAAAACAAAAAAAAAAACCACGTTCGGTCAACTTTGACTCTACCGAAATGGTCGAAAAACGCAATTGTAAGCTAAAACTCTTACAGTCTAGTAATATTCAGTCATTTATCTTCATTTTGAAACAAATTCGAAGTCTCTAGCAAAATATTTAGATTTTTGGTGAATTTAAAAAAAAAAAAACTTTCTTTCCCTCCGCACGTGGATTCTCCGCCACAAATCTCCGAAATGCATACGTCCCATTCTCGGAATATTTGCTCCGTTTCATATTAGGCATTTCTAGAGTTTTATATGTGAAAATGTGCGCAATTTCATGTAGAATAAAACGAAAAATATTTGAAGGTTGTAGCTTTTCTTATTTCCTAAATAATTGCATATACAAAAAATATATATAAAGTTCGACATTCGGTCAACTTTAACTCGTCAGATATTGTCGAAAACTATAATTGTAAGCTAATACTCTTACAGTATAGTATTATTCATTCATTTGTCTTCATTTTGAAAGAAATTGGAAGTCTCTAGGACAATATTTAGATTTATGGTGAATTTTTGAAAAAAATATCTATTTACGTCCGCGCGTTACGAATTCATGCATTATTTTGTGATAACATTTTCTCTGTGTTGCTTTTATTGTTTTACAATGTGTTATATACCAAAATGATTGCAATTTAGTGTACATTACAACGAAAAAAAAAGTAACTTGTTACCTTTAACTGTTTTGCGCACAGCGCGATTTGAATACAATTATACATATATGAAACTTGGTTTTTGCGCTATCATTTATCGCATTATTTATATATGATAATGATAATTTTTTTCATTTCTGATGGTTGCATACTGAACTTCAGGTAATGACAAAAAAAGGAGCCAAAAATGAACTCTAATCTTGAAAACTAAGCGCGCTGTGATTTTTTGAAAAAAATATTTTTTCCGCTTCCGCGCTCACTCCGAAACACCTCCGGCACACGGGAGACAAATTTTTTTTTACCGCTTCGGCGTTTAAGGGTTAAAGAAAAGTTTATATTATTTTGGGGGGTTATCGTAGAATGCCACTACTCGTGCTGCCAAGTTTTTAGAAGGCTAATGAGCCCCTCCTTCATATCCTCCTTTTGATGTTCTTTGCTTCGTTTCCTGGTCTTCTCTTTCATCTGAAGGCCTTTCAGGCTTTCTCCTGTCGTTTTTCTCATAATAGGCAGGAATGAACTTGGTGCATAGCCGATATCATGTTCCATTGCAGCAACTTGTTTTGATATGTAAATGAAGCTTTGGTTTTGCCGATATGTTCTGTTTTCACACTTTCATTAGCTTGCACTTTGGTATATTGAAAAACAGATGGCACCTCACACTTACACTTTAGTTTCAAGTCAACATCAAAACAGTTTTTATCAATTTCAAGTGTTATATTGCTGTCACACTGCCCGCAATACGTCGAACTAAAAGCGTCTTTTAGAGCTCTCAAGGGCAATGAAACTATTTCTCCATCATTGCTTACACTCAGAACGTCTTCTTTTTCAGTCATATAACTTCTCAATAAAAAAAAAAAACTCCTTAGGTTGGCTACTGATAAAACACTGACATCACCTGCTAAGTCAGGGACAGCAATTACATCTTGAAAAGGCTCATTCTCTTCCTCCTCCCCCTCCTCATCATCAGATAACTTCAAAACAAAGTCATTGGTGCCATCATCATCATCATCTTGATATATTTGTGCAAAGGAATAATAGCTTTCCCTCGGAGCTTCGTAATAGGAAGTATTTGGCATCTCTTCAGCACACATGGTTGTTGGCGACATGTGAGAAGCTACATTAGCTCTCTATACGTTTAGTTTCAAGATAAGTTTTGATATTATGAGAGCTTGCTTCCCTTCGTTTACTAAACTTTTTTGGCATGTTAGTAGTACATATAATACACAATTGATGTCTAAAAGTCTGAGGAAGTGTTACAATTGATTGAAAATAAAAAATACACGATTGCACAAAAAAATTACAAGAATTCTCTCTCGAGACGAGTGGCCCACTTTATTCAGTCATGGGAAGAGTTGCCATCTCTATCAGGAAAACATATTGTACGGCATACGAAACAAAATGCAATGAAAAGAAACTCAAATACTTAAAGAATGAATGGAAAATGAAATAGTAAAACCACACCTAACCAGACCTTTAATTCTCTACTTGAATGTGGCCTTTAAATTGGCCTTTTAACCATTTAAAACACTTCGTATTGATATAATCTTACGTGTGGCAACGGCCGGGACCCAGATGTATGGAAATAAGACTATAACTCATTTTCACGAATTTGAGCCAATTTCGCCAAAATTGCAGGCCGCCGATACCCTTAAGCAGAAGGACGCCATCAAAGCAGCTACACCTTCCAAGGGTGTCACTATTTTGTCCAGCAAGAGGACCCACGTGCACAAAGAAATAGAAAGGCTTCTTCTTGTCTGGATAAAAGACAAAGAAATCGCTGGTGATACGATAACGGAGACGGCAATCTCCCACAATGCCAGCGCTATTTTAGGCGATTTGATTGCCCAGGCCAAAGACGACAGAGGAGAAGGGACATCAACACCAACCCCAGAGTTCAAGGCTTCGCATGGGTGGTTCGAGAAATTCTGTAAACGGACTGGCATCCATTCGGTGGTGCGGCATGGGGAGGCAGCCAGCTCGGACACGAAAGAAGGCCAAACCCTTTAAAAAGACGTTCGACGAGATGATGATCAAGGAAGGCTACAGTTCTCAGCAAGTCTTCAACTGAGATGAGACTGGCCTTTTTTGGAAAAAAATGCCTCGTTGGACGTACATCATGGAGGAAGAGAAGAAGCTACCCGGGCATAAGCCTAAAAGACAGGCTTACACTCGTACTTTGTTCGAACGCCAGTGGGGATTGCAAGGTGAAGCCCCTACTTGTCTATCATTCCGAGACTCCTCGAGCCTTCAAGGCCTGCAAAATGCTTAAGGAGAAGCTTCCAGTGATGTGGAGGGTTAATGCAAAAGCCTGGGTAACGAGGCTTTTGTTCACTGAGTGGGTAAATCTGTGTTTCGGCCCGACAGTGAAGAAATTCTTGGAAGAGAAGCGCCTCCCTCTGAAATGCCTGCTGGTGTTGGACAATGGCCCAGCTCACCCTCCTGGCCTCGAGGAAGATATCCTAGCAGAGTATTCCTTCATCAAGGTTCTTTATCTTCTGCCTAACACTACCCCTCTCCTCCAGCCCATGGACCAGCAAGTGATATCGAACTTCATGAAGCTGTATACGAAACATCTTTTCAAGAGATGTTTCGACATCACCGATACCACAAACCTCACCTTGCGTGAATTTTGGAAGGAGCATTTCGATGTCGTAATATGCATCCGACTCATCGACCAAGCTTGGCAGGAGGTTTCGAGGCGAACCTTGATTGTGGAGGAAACTCTGGCCTCATGCCGTATCCGCCCGAGACTTCGAGGGATTCGACGTGGGAGAAGCTGGTGCTGCAGATTCAGAAACAGTTGACGATCCTGAAACTGTTTCGCAACCAGATCTTGATGAGATAGTTGCAATCGGCAAGTCCATGGGGCTGGTCATCGACGAGGACGACATCAATGACCTTCTCGAGGAGCACAAAGAGGAGCTTATGACAGATGACCTGAAGGAGTTGGAGGTCATGCAACATAACGTCGTTCAAGAGGAGTTCTCTAGCTGCGGCGAGGAGGAGGACGAGGACTCTATGACAACAGCAGAAATTAAGGGTGCTCTAGCTGCTTTTCATAAGGTGCAATCATTTGTAGAAAAGAGGCACCCCTAAAAGGCTTACACAGGTCGTATGCTTGCACAGTTCGATGACGTTTGCCCAAGTTGTTTCAGGAACATTGTCAAAAGTAGGCAGAAGCAATCTTCCTTGGACAGTTATTTTTTAAAGAGGCCTTTAGTAGGAGTAGTAAGCAAAAAGGAAGAACCAAGGAATACTAAAAAACAAAGTTGAAAGTGGTGAAGAAGTTGAAATTTTGTAAAGAAAAAAAAAAAGTATAAAAAGTAAAAAGTAAGTGTAAAAATAAAAAAGAAATTTTTTTTTTTAATTTTAGTTTTTTGTAAAGTTTAAGTGTTTCAGTTTTGTTAATGTGTTTTGTAATGTTTAGTTTATGTTTTCCTTACATTTTTTATGTGTTTCGTAAAGTTAAGTGTACGTACGTATCTGCCGTTTGTCCTCCTCCTCTGTCGCCACTTTCGGAGATAGCCTCACTCGAAAGGTAAGCTTCCACATTTTACTACATACGTACATATGTACGTACAATATTTCTTGTATACCATGTACACTAATACACTTTATTTACAGGTATATTAGCAGTACGTATTAAGTTAGGAACTGAATGGTCCAAATTGTTGTAGTATTTCATTGTTTATAGGTAAATTTAGCTTTATTATGAAATTTACTGGGGTGTTTTTGGAGGGCTTGGAACAGATTAGCCATTTCACATGTAAAATGCGGCCAAGATACGAAAAGCTCATGATACAAAGGCCGCCTTGGAACGGAATAATTTCGTATCTCGAAGTACCACTGTATTTATATATGATAATGATATTTTTTTCATTTCTGATGGTTTCATACTAAACTTCAGGCAATGACAAAAAAACAAAAAAACAAAAATGAACTCGATCTTAAAAACTAAGCGTGCTGTGATTTTTTTAGAAAAACCTTTTTCCTGCTTTGGCGCTAACTCTCGAATGCCATCGACATACGAGACACTTTGGTAAATAGAGGCTCGGCGTTTAAGGGTTAAGGTGTCATAAATCACTTGAGTTTCAGTTAATGGCGGTTTTCACCCCCCAGGAACGGAACCCCGCCGGTAACTGGGGACTGCCTGTACTGTCCTAATAAGGGTTGTTGCACTGTCCTTTTAAACACCATGATTTGCCAAGAAATTACAATATTCGTCAGTTTTAAAATATTCCACTCTCTCTATGAACCTCCTATCCTCCTGATCCTTCAGGATTTTGTGATACAGTGATCTAGATACTGGGTGTCCTTTAGAAACTTGACACACTGTTGCTTTAGCCTATTCAAAGCCAACCCAAAGTTGGAGGAATTTACTTCTATTGCATTTCCAAGCAAATGCCACAACATATTGTTTGTCAGTTTCGGAATAGGTTACAGTACTCTTAGTTTTCAAGTTCGTACCTTCTTTTCTTGTTCGGTTATCTCACTGCAGTTAATACCTAAGTGATCCAAACTCCATGAAGTTTCAAGATCTTCCCCTGGTTCTTTTAAATGAGTAGCCCCTTCAGTCATAGTTATCTCATCTGTTTCCACTCCCTGTTTTAAAACAGAAACACGAGTCTCCATGGTGGGAGGAGAACTACAGGTTCCGGTTACCATGTAACCAAATATGCTTGGCAGCACTACTAAATTCTCAAGTTTCCCAAACCCTGGATGTAGTACGTTGTACACATTGTCAACCCCTATTAACAATTCTATAGTGGATGGTTGCTCTACGGTTACATCAAAACCCTTATCAGCCAAGCTGATTTAGCTTCACTTAACGACCTTAAATTCTTCTTAACATCAGAATTCTTTGTATATTCTGGCAGCTTGTCCACCACTATACAATCCATATGTACGTATTAACGTACCCCAGTGAAGTACAATGATATTTACCATCGTACTCTTTGACTGGTTTGGAAATCAAATAACCTCTCGATCATATGTTCTCAACTCCTTTGCTCTTATAATGGAGTTCTTCAAGCCACTGCTTAAGTCTTCTTATTTCCCTGTCCAATATTTGTCAAAAAGAGCTACATGTAATTGGATTCAATTACATGTAGCCTTTTGATGTATAACAGTGCAACCATTATTACAAGCTTGCATGTCACATTCGGAACTGAAATGTTTATTGGATGTGCACATGAAACACAGCCCCAGAGTTCTCAGTTTTTATACTGTTTCTCCTCTGGTGAAATGAGTTACAGTGTATCCATACATGATTGCCTCTGCAAAGTATTTCACTTACACTACTAGGTAGTTTGGTGCAGAGCAAGTTGGTATACATATACAACTCACTCAGTTCCAACTGTTCACTCTCGAATGATCTTGTGCAGCTTTCAAATTGCACTCTTGAATATTTATAGCAACTCTGCATCTGCGTTAGGAGTCACAGTCAGGAAGGATTTTTTTGTACTAAACAACTTCATTTCATCTTTCCTCCCATAGGTTTCTTTCAACAAGTTACTGCTTGCTAATATTAAACTCCTTTTAATTGAAAATCTGATATCAGTTCCAAAGCCTCACCTTCCAATAGGTACTTCAAACAAGAAAACTTTTGTAAGCTTTGGAAGTCATGTACTGATAATTCAATTAGTTCCCAAAATGAATTCCATTCTGATTTATTACCATCAAAATTTTTAAGGTCTAATCTAGGCAACTTTACACTAGCTTTGACAGGCAATACTGTGAGGACTGAGTAAGACAAGGAGAGTGAGTGAACTAATTTTATTCGGCAAAAGAGGCTGTATATAAGGCAGCGTGCAGACGGAAGCATAGTGTCAGTCACGCACACACGAACAAACATAAACAAAAAGGGACAGGGCCCCGCTGTGAATGTGTTTCTTCACAGAAGAAAATACATGAATAATATTACATAGAGGGAACGAATTCCCGACATATATACATCAAAAGAAAAGGGGGTAAAATGCTCTACATTTTAGTTCCTGGAAGAAAAGAGGGCATATGGATATACAGTGTTCCCCCCGTATTCGCGGGAGATGTGTACCAGACCAACGCCATCTTGAATTGAGAAGGCCTGAGAGACTCAAGCATGAGTCATCACCAGTCGTCCGAGTCTGGCCGTGGGTTTCCATTCACAATTTTGTATTTTTGGTGGCATTTATCAGTTATTTGCAGAATGTATAATTTTTGTGTAAGTTAATTAGGTTTTACAGTCTTTTGCATCATCAGTAACCTCTGGACCTGGTTAATATGATTAACTATAAAGGGAAATCAGTCCAGAAACAGTAATGAGAACAAGAATGTTTATTCGCAGAAATGAGTATATAATACATTTTTATACATAGAAAGGAGGACAAGAGCACAAAAATGGTGACAAAAGATGCCTCTCTCTTTAGGAAAAGGTATAAGAGCTATATACAAAATATATATTCACTATGATTTACAGCAATTGTTCCTCAGAATCTTATTTCTTCAGTGCATTCAGCTTTCTCTTTTTTGTTAAATTTTTGTAATTTTGAATGTTTTCATTACTTTTCTTACAATAATTGTTTAGTAAGGCATTGGAGGAAGCAAATATCAGCATTTTTAAAATTTTTTCTATGCTATGCCCAGCATCACAATCATTTAGAGGTAAGAAGGCAACATTATCAGAAAGGACAGAGTGAAATGTCCGTGGCCAAATTCCTTTGATACATTGATTTGATAAAATCAAAACACTGTGACAGTTTATCAATGGTTATATAGTTCAACAGAATTGCGTTTAATACAGATTCATGATGATAAAGAAGCCTTCCTCTGCTTATACCCTGAATGTAACTTATCATCTGGTAAGCTATCTTTTGTTTCTTGGCAAGTAAGTAAGTAAGTCTTTACAGGAGCTTCACTTATTCTTTCACAAAAGCATACACACAATAGCCAGCAAGGTATGTTATAACCGGAAAAGATCCATACATTTATCAATATCATCTTGACTGGCATCAATATGAAAAAAATCGTTATTTCTGGACTCCTGATTATTCATGCACTCCCAGTTCGTTTCTTCGAAGATCTTCAGTTCGATGTTTTTATTATTAAAAGTTATTCTGAGAACAGAATTAACCTCAGTTTTTTTCCACACTCGAACACTTGTAAGGAAATGTTGTAATTGCTGCCAGCTAGTCGACGATATTTACCAAATCTGTTTTCAAGTTGAAGAAAATATACTTCGCGTCATTTACATTATATGTTAGTGGAGTAGCATATTTATTGTGAAGCCGAGTACCTTTATGTGGATGCTTTACATTCATTATGGTCCACCAGAGATAAATGACTTTAATATAATTAGCTACATCTTCAGAATTTGGTAAACTGTGTTCTTTTCCCGTTTTCAGCGCTTCTATGACATATTCATTGAAAATTTGTAGGGCAAGGCTGACATTTTGCCTTTCTAGACTCGATGGATTCAATGCCTTTGATGTAAGTTTGTATGTGTGTAATTTATGCAAAGTGGCAAATGGAGCATTACATATTTTGGGTGCAGTGTGGGGATCGGAGGTTGCCAACTAGTAATGTCTCATTAGATGGCCTCAGCAAAAGTACCCACAGCTATGTAAATTAAGAACAAATGGTTGAACAGTTTACAAAATATGAAAGTTGCTAGTACTGAGTTATCATTTAAAGTCATCAGCAATGATCGATAATGTATTTTATAATCATTTGTGTTAATAAACTGTTGTTTCTCATCATAACTTCTGCGCTGATTTTCCATCATTATGCAGCATATTTAATCATATTAACCAGGTTTAGAGGATTATGATGTAGTTAAAGACAGTGAAATATAATTATAACACCAAAAATACAGAACTGGTAATGGTAACTTGTGGCCAGGATAGGACGACTGGTGATGACTCATCGCTGTGTTTTGAGTGGTCACACAGGCCTTGTCAATTCAAGATGGCGTTGACCAGACACCCACACGAATAGCTCAAACCCGCGAATAGTTAGAACTCCCCTCTAAAAATACCTATATCTGCCTATCTTGAAAGTTCAAATACCAAATGTCTACTTAAAGTATTATCCTACATCAAATATACCATTGAATTGGTATTATTAATATCATTTTAAAGTCATCTTAAACATTTTACCATTAGAAATATATAGACAGCCAATAGGAGAGAGAGAGAGAGAGAGAGAGAGAGAGAATAACTCCTTACGATTTCAATAGATTGAAATGAACATCTGTAGGCAACACTTTTTTCCCCTCCCATAAATACATATATTTCTCCAGAGAAGAGAGAAAGAGAGGACTGTGCAATTATGTTTGTCTGTCTATCAATTCTTTTGCTGAGAGCAAGAGAGATAAAAGAAGGAAGAAATAGAAACACCAAATGTATACCTTATGTAACATCCTGCATCAAATTTACCTTAAATTATTATCATATTACTGTATTAATCTTAGAGATTGTATTAATATAATTTCAAAGTAATCCTAAACATTAGTACCCTTAAAGGTATATACTTACGTACTTATAACACTTGCAGCCAAGAGAGACAGAGTTACCACTATGACAAGTATCTTGTGGAGAGAGAGAGAGAGAGAGAGAGTTGTCCGTACAGTATTTAAAAGAGTGAAATGGAATGATTATTGTGTTTAAAATGCTCACATATGAATTTTGTAATTACAGTTATAGCACAACATCTCCCCCCCCCTCCTGTCACATAACTTGATATATCTGACAGTTTTAGTACCTGGAGTTAGAGAAAGAAGACTAGGATTTCCTTCATTCTTCCATAATTTTTTAAATTTATAAACTAAACTCTTTAGTAATTCACTATGGTATTTTCTTTAATGAATTGATATTATTGCTGTATAAATTAATATTAATATTTGAAAATAGTAAATCATTTATTTATCATACAAAAAAAATACATCTTTGTAGTATAGAGAGAGAGAGAGAGAATTATTATTTTTATAATGTGATATCATTTAAACTTATTAAACTTACTAATACAGTATTAATCAAAATTAATATTTGAAAATTAGTAAATCATTTTTGTATCATAAAAATGTATTTAGTCATGAAAATAAACATAAAAATACACTAATTAGTGATTATTTTTGTCGGAAAATCCCGCGAATGCGTGAATCCCCGCAAATAAAAGGATAGATATGGTCCAGAGAGAAATCCGCGAATCAGTGAGTCCCCGAATCCGGAGAATGTGAATACGGGGGCCCACTGTACAGATTTTTACAATGGAAGGGCAAACATTCGCCCGAATGTCATCCTTACAAATACTCCCCCCAAAACAATGATTACATAGAATCATTGGATGACTAACGGAATCTTACGGGGAAGGAGTCCAGATTTGTGATTCCCTCGGTTGAGGAGCATCTTGCGTGTCCTCATCATCTTGAGGGCCGGAAAGCAGGATGCTGCCCCTGGTAATGGGCCTGGGGGGTTAGGCTGCTTTCCTTGGGTGGCCTGGACGACATTTAGGGGCACTGTCGGGAACCAGCGGCATCAGGGTTTTGCGAGGGCCTTCAGTGGAGTCGTCTTCGTTGGGGATGATGGTGGGCTTGAGGTGATCTATCAAGACCCAGTCCTTGCAGCAGCCAATTGACATGAGGAATACCTTCTCCTCCCAACAGACGACTCGGTGTGGGCCCCGGTAGGACCTCGTCAGGGGTGGGCGGGCGTTGTTGTTCCTCATGAAGACAAACCTGGAGTCCAGGGCTCGCGGGCAGAACTGCTTCGTCCTGTCAACGTACATCTCTCGGCAGGGAACGAACTTCTGGGCGGCTGCACTACACGCAACCTAGCCAGAGGAATATCTAGATCGTCGCTGTCAGCAGGGAAGAATTCGCCAGGCATCGTCAGGGTCTCCCCATACACCTTCTCTGCGGGGGAAGGGTCTCCGTTGGCTCTTGGGGTGGTACAGAGACTGAGGAGGAACCAGGGAAGCTGTGCCTTCCAATCGGGGCCCTGACAGTGTGCCATTAAGTAAGCTTTGAGGGAGCAGTGGACCCTTCCACCATGCCGTTCGCTGCGGGATTGTAGGATGTTGTGGTATGGTGCTTGTTCCCCATCAGGCGTGTCAGGGAAGACCAGAGCTCTGACATGAAGGCAGGTCCTCGGTCTGTCATGACGTCGTTGGGCACTCCAAAGTGGCTGATCCAGCTGGTCAGGAGGGCTTCATGAAGCACAGGCATCTGCGGTAGCTTCTGACATCGAGGTGGCCTCGGGCCACCTGGTAGACCGGTCAATCACTGTCAGGAGGTAGTGACACCATCGGATGAGGGAAAAGAGCCTATCCCCGATTCGGTTTGCCTTCCCGTCTGGCTACTCTGGCACATGATGCAGTTTCTACCCCACTCCTAGCGTCCTTCCTGAAGCTGTGCCACATGAACTTCTCTGTCAGGAGCCTGGTTGTCATGCGGGGCGATGGGTGCGAGAGGCCGTGAATGACAAACACCCATTTCCTTCGGGAGGCGGAGATCAAGGAATGAGGGCGTCCTGTGCTGGCATCGCAGAGGAGCATCGTCCTGGAGGGGATGTCCTCCCAGCGAAAGGCGGTGATGGCGTCCGGTAGGCTGGTACTTCGGGGTCGGAGGCTTGTTCACGCGCTAGGTCTTTGTAGTCGACGCTGAGGTGAAGGGAGTGGATCTAGACCCTCGAGAGGGAGTTGGCTAAGGGATTTCTTCTGCCAGGGATGTACTCGATGGAGCGCAAAAGCCCCCTGCACCAGACTTTCCATCTACATGGTCTCGGCATTAAGGATCTGGCTTTGGACTTCGGGCACGAGCTGGCGAAGGAAGAGTTGACGAAGGATGCTCACCTCCTGCCTTGGTCCTTGGTTGTCCACCTCTGGCAGGAAGACCAGGTCCTGGAGCTTGTGCCAGGCCACTCTTGGATCCAAGGTGGTCATGTGGTTGACCATGAGGTCAGCTGGGGAACTGGGAGGGAGAGGACCTGGATGAGCTCCCTCCTCAGGCCTTCTTAGGGCAGCTCCCCGACATGGCTGCGCATCCATGGGGCGAGGCAATTGAAGGCATTCTCTGTGAGGGTTCCGGCAATGAGGTCCACCTTGGTGCTGTCCCAGGTGATGCCGTGGATCCAGAACTGTGTTTCTGCCAGTTGCAGCCATGTTGTGACGTCCTCACTGAAGAAGGGCGGCAGCTTGATGTGGTGGGGCTCCGACGGTGCGGTTGTCCGGCGCGAGGGCACGGGCGTCAAGGAGGACTCGAGCGCGTAGAAGGATCGTCTTAAGTCCGCAAATGGCATTGAGGAGTACCAGAAAACCTAGACTAGGCGTCGTATGGGTCCATTAAAGGTTCTCTGAAGGTGAGCGGCGGTAATTAGTCCCTTAATGGCAATGCCAAAACTGCTTGGGTCATCTGCTCCTGGGTCACCAATTGTGAGGACTGAGTAAGATGAAGATAGCTAGCGAACTAATTTTATTCGGCAAATGAGGCTGTACATACGGCGGCGTGCAGACAGCAGTGTAGCGTCCATCACGCACGCACAAACAAAAAAGGACAGGGCCCCCCTGTGAATGTGTTTCTTTACAGATAAAAATACATGAATAAATATTACAGAGGGAATGGATTCCAGGCATATATACATAAAAAGAAAGGGCGCAAAATGCTCTACATTTTAGTTCCTGGAAGAAAAGAGAGGACATGTTGATATACTAATTTTAACAATGGAAGGGCAAACATTCGCCCGAATGTCGTCCTTACAATATCAGTGCACTAGGTTCACTCTTTACAGCTAGAAGACTCGCAATGGATTTGTTTAATCCATTAATTTCAGTGCCTACCTTCAGGCTATAGTATTCTGCTTGAATCATAATTTGGTCAGGCTGTCCTGTGGGATCTGTTAGATCCAATATTTCACTATCCAATTGCTAGATTTTCTTCAAATTACGTTATATATACCATATGTCCTTGACTACATACATACATACAATGTACAACATAGGGTTTTATTTTAATTTAAATCCTACCTTCACTTAAGTTCCTCTAAAATTACAATTAAACTTTAAAAAATAAACAATTTTATGAAGTGGAAATGTGTCAATCATCATTCACCTAATCTTACTTAAGCACAACCAGGGATTTACCCATCCTGACTAGAAGCTAGTGTTTTGTAACTATTACGGTAAGGAAAATGCACTCTGTCACCTGCAAAATCTGTATCAACAACCTGATTGAAAATAAAAATAAAAGTTATTTCTTGGATACTATTCAACAATTGGTTTTAAATTCTTTTGTGCGCAATATATAGACCTAGCTAGAGATATTTCTAGGAACGTCACGAATCTCTAGACTAACCATTAAACCCTTACAGTTAGTAATACCTCCCAGTCTCGCTACTATTACTAAAATTTTATTTTTGATCTTATTTACAAGTAAGTCTGGATTATCATCATTCACATCAATATTGTTTCCTCTGATGTACAGGATAACGATGTCTGGGGCAAACATCACTAATTGAGCTACCAAAAATGCTATAATATAAGAACTGCCTTAGCCTCACATCACTCTTGCTACAACATCCTGTCATTAAATGATTTAGGAGTGTCCTACCACAGCAACCTTTTGCCTCATGTGAAATACATCTGGATAGGCTGTAGCCATTTTCTCAAAAGCTATCTTCGCAAAGAAAAAATAGAGCTTAAAATTCCCACCAAGGTACTAGAAAAGGATTAGGCTTTCATTATGCTAAGTGATGACTGACCGAATTGCTTCTACTATTGAGCCATTCAGGCTAGGTTAACACGTGACTAATTCTAATACGGCCGCCACTGTCTTTATTGCCAAATATCACAACAATCCTTAAAATTTCACACACTTACTACACAGATCGCTGATGTAACAACCAATCAGAATAATCCTGGTCACAGAACCATCTTATTTCAACTCTTCAAAATAAGTGCTAGAGCCTTTCAAATCACAAGGCCTAAAGTGAATTGAAACGTACCAACCATATAGTAGCCCAAGTTCTGTATTACGACACCCAGTTTACTTCACTCATTCTAAATAACATTCAAGACATTACATTGTTTTGTGTATATTAATGAGTACACATATATAAATGAAGTTAACTTACTGTTAATGTGAATGGCTGACTTGTTATCCCTAGCCTGGATTGCCTGAGATCGGCATTAGCACGGTCTCATTATTCTCATTCAAAGAATGCCCAGAAAAATTCTCCTCATCATTAGATAGGCATAACTAAAAGAAATGTCCCCAAATGAACGTTACCATAGGAATACTTAAGTGGTTTAGGCTTGGAGATCCCAATGACTTCTCTGAGATCGCAGGACAACGTCTTGTCCTGATGGAAGTTTATGTGTTATTTGTAATACAACTGCACTGTCTGAGTTGTAACAAGACTGAATTCATAAGTCTCGGTCAACCAGCTCCAAATGTTTGACTATCAAATCAACAAATAACAGACGACCGATACTTAAGTGCTATTACATGTAAACTGTACTAGTACTAACAAATTAATACATGAAATAACCAAACAATGCATTTCCCAACTACATACAAAGACGTACAGCAAAGCACAATATCTTCCTTTCATACAATATGCATTTTCACTTTTATGTGAATGAGAGAAAAATATATTAATTACAACTTGCGGCAAAGAACAATCTCACATTGAAGTTTTAACACAATGGTTAAGCTTTCAAATGACACAAAACTGACATCAAAATAAAGTAAAAGTATCAAAATCAACAAGGATAATAAAATCCTGCAAAACAAGATGTTTATGACAATTATCAATATAAATGTTGATTAATTTTTCACAATGTACAGCAAAAGACCCATGATGAAATTTGATTTTGCAAGTCTGATTAAGTTTACACTTTAGGACAATTTTCTTAATATAGTACAATAATTTTAAGTGTAAATTAGCTGCCATTGAGCATGAATGTGTACATATAAATCAATTAATGCTGATAAATCATGCATACATTGTAGACAGTTCCTGTACAGCTATATAGATATAATTAAATCAAAAGGCCCAAATTAAGTCTCTAATGAATGTAATTCTAAGATTAATAAGCTAAATACTCTAAGCTGCATGAATCATCAGACTCAGGAAACCCCATCTGACAGTGGTTATACAACTTGAAGAGACTTAAGCCCCAAATCTCAGCAAGTCCAGTAGGTTCTTAAAAGAACATGAACCCTTTGAAATACTATAAGTATTACCTCTAATTACAATCGAGATAGTTTCATTATTTTTTAATTTTAAAGATTTTTCATATAGGCCTTTATTAAAATGTTTATTCTTTTATTTTTGTGTAAAGAATTAACTTCTGTAAAATAAACTGTAGACATACATAGGTATTTTTTTGCTAACCAACTTTCATGTCTATATAAAAAAATTATTAAATGAAGTTTTATAATATACTTACCAAGTAATTACTTAGCTAACGAGTAGCCCCAATACCATGCCATCCACTGCAATTTTGAAACACTGGTTCTACTTTCTGACCTCATGCGCTCTCACTTAAAGCAAAGGAAGTGATTCCTCTTGTATCCAGGAATGAGCTTCGGAAATTAGATCTGATAAAGTACAAGAGGCTGTTCTTGGAAAGCGGAAGGGAGGGATTCTTGACCGAACACCAGAGGTTACTTGAGGATCCCCTGATCTTCGTTCTCTCCAGGTAACACCTCAGTGCTGTGACCAGGCAGAGAGCTCTTTCTTCTTCGTCCGAGCACAGGATACCTGTTAAGTTCTTTGTACAAAAAAGAGCGAGGCCATGACTTATTGGAATCCTCGTTCTTGGCTAGGAAGCCCAAGGTGAAGGAGCAGACCGCGTCACCTTGCAAGAATCCGACTTTACTATCAATCGTGTGTAGCTCGCTCAAACTTTTAGCCGTAGCTAACACTACTAAATAAAGTGTTTTATGTTCAACATCCTTGAGAAAGGGAAACTTGAGGGGCTCAAAAGGAGGGCCTGTAAACCACTTCAATACTTCATCCAGGTTCTAGGAGACCACTGTCGACTTCTGCTTGGAAGTGTCCAAAGATTTCATTAGGTCATGAAGATCTTGGTTTGTAGAAAGATCCAGATTACTATGCTTAAACGCAGGAAAGCATGGCTCGGTAACCATTAATCGTAGAGGATGAAAGGTTCTTAGAGGTTCTTAAATAGAGGAGAAAATCAGCGATCTGTGTTGCAGATGTCTCAGAAGACAAGATGTGATGTCTGAAGCACCATCTACAGAAGACTGCCCACGTTGACTGGTAGACGTTGCTAGTAGACAGGCGTCTGCAGCTTGCAATAGCTTCTGCAGCTGGTCTTGAGGTTCTTAAGTAGAGGAAAAAATCAGCGATGTGGGTTACAGATGTCTTAGAAGACGAGATGTGGACGTCTGAATCACCATCTACAGAAGACTGCCCACTTTGACTGGTAGATGTTGCTAGTAGACTGGCGTCTGCACCTTGCAATAACTTCCGCAGCTGCTCTTGAAAATCCTTTCTCTCTGATGAGTTTCCTGACAGTCTGAAGCCTGTTGGAGCGAGTGTGGACAACCCTTGGTGGTAACCACTGAAGTGCGATTGTCTGAGTAGCCACAGTCTTTGGGGGAGCAATTGCAGGAAGTCCACCAGAAGACGTAGGTCCGGGAATCATTCCTTCTTAAGCCAGAATGGAGTTACCAGTCATGGAGACGTTGCTGTGGGAGACTAACTTGTTCAAAATTTCCCTGACCAGGCTGAAGGGAGGGACTGCGTAAAGATCCAGCCCCAACCAATTGATCGGCAATGCATCCGTCGCCCATGCTCGAAGGTCTGGGGCTGGGGAAACTAAAAGAGGAAGGCACTTGTTCCTTGGTGTTGCGAACAAGTCTATTAGGGGTCTGCCCCACAATCTCCACAGGTCAGAGCAAATTCTGTCGTCCAGGGTCCATTCGGTGGGAAGCACTTGCCTCTGCCGAGTCAACTCGTCTACCAGGACACTTTTTTTCCCCTGAATGAAGCGGGTGACGAGTGTTACTTGATGCTGATGAGCCATCTGACAGAGTGAACAGGAGTGCGTGTCCCCTCGTTTCTTGATGTAAGACAAGGCTGTGGTGTTGTCTGCATGTACAACCACTGTCTTGTTGTACATGAACAAAGAGAACTGATGTAGGCCCAGGAGAATGGCTTCAACTCCTTGACATTGATGTGGAGCTTTGTTTCCTCTGGAGACCAGGTCCCAGAGACCTCCAGAGACCCTAGGATGGCTCCCCAGCCCAGATCCGTAGCATCGAGTAAAAGTCCAGGTCAGGTTTAGGGGGAAGAGAGATCTCTCCTGTGAATACCTTCTTTCTGGTAGCCACCATTTGATATCTGATTTTATCTCCTGTGTGATAGGAAAAATCGTTGAACAGAGTTGAGTCTTCCTCTCCCAGTTGTCCTTTAGGACGAATTGAAGACTTCTCGTGTGTAACCTGCCCAGTGGAACAAAGGTCTTGACAAAAGCGTTCCTAGCAGACTCCATCCACTGTAGAGCCAAGTACGATGGGAGAGAGAGGAACTTGGAGATTCACTGAGTGCAGTTCGCGATTCTCTTTGGGGATGGAAAAGCCTGAGAGGTCTGAGAGTTTAGAATCATCCCCAAATAAAGAATCTCCTGGGACTTCTGGAGATTTAGCAGTATTCCCAATTCTTGGGAGAGATGAAGTGTTGTAAGAAGGTCCTTTGTGCACTGTTCCTTTGATGGCGAACCTAGAAGCCAGTTGTCTAAATACAGGCTGATATTGATGACTACCAGATGAAGCCATTTGCGAAAGGTGAGAACTCGAGAGAATACTCAAGGTGCTATGGAAGTCCAAAACTGGAAGACGAACATTAGGTATTTCCTGGATGTTGGATGAACTGGGGTGTGCAGATAAAAGCATCCTGCATGTATAATGGTGATCATCCAATCGCCCAGATGAATGGATGACATGACCGGCTGGCTCGTTTCCATCCTGAAGTTGGTCTTTACTACGATTGAGAGCACTTACATCCAGTACCGGTTTCCAGCCTCCTGATGTTTTGGGAACTACGAACAGTTTATAGTAAAATCCTTGGGAATGGACCTCTACTACTTCTATGGCCTTCTTGAGAAGGAGGGATGATACTTCCTTTGAAAGAGCCAAGTGTCTTTTGATTCTTTCGAGTACGTTGTCAATGTGATGGGTGAGGAGACTAAAGAAGGGGTCAAGAAGAAAGGGGTGCAGTAGCCCTTCTTTAATACCATGACGGTCCACGGCTCTGCCCCTCTGTGAGCCCACTTCTCCCAGAACTTGATGAGCCTGGCTCCCACTGGGGCACGAAGGCCTTCCTGTTAACCTCTTTGGCCGAGACTTGGCAATAGAGTGCTTCTTGATGGACTTCAAGTGGAAGAGCAGGTTGGAGCGGGGTCTAGAATGAGACAGGTCTCTGCACTAAAGGGGTGCTGTTGGAGTTGAGACAAACTTCGGACGAAAGGGCGCTGACAAAGAAGGATGGGAACATGATGACTGAGTCAGGAGGTCCTAAGTTGATTTCTTCTGCAGGTCTGCACCTATCTGCTTTACCATGGCCTGCAGGAAGAGATGGGAGGGATCTGAAGGCGCAAAAAGCAAAGCCATTTTCTGCCAGGCCATAACTCCTTTCAACACAAAAGAACACAAAAGGTCCCTCTTCTTTAGCAGTCCAAAGGTAAAGAGGGACAAATTCTGCCGCACCATCTCGGACAGCCTTATCCATGCACGAAAGCACACTCAAAAGGTCTGTTGAAAGAGAGTCATCCATCTCTTTGGCATTCTCTATCTTCTTGGCAAGAGCACTCACCGTCCAGTTGAGGAAGCTGGACACCTCAAACACCTTAACTTGATGAGGTAGTCCAGCTCTGCCAAGGAGAAGAAAACTCTGGCTGAGGTAAAGGCTGCACTGCACAAAGAGTTAGTGAGACTAGACATATCTCCTTGGGAGAAAGCAGCAACTCCCTGGGAGGTGCTCTCTCTGGTGATGTAAGGCCTCTTGATAAGGTGTGAGGGAGGATGAGTGAATGTTGCCTTCCCTTGTTCCCTCTTCATTGAGAGCCATGCCTTGACCACCTTAAGACCCTTCCTGGAGGAGGTGGAAAGGACCATCTTGGGAAGGAAAGAATGTTCCCACTGACTCTTCAATGTCAGGAACGAGGAGGCAGGAGAGACTGAAGTAGGAAAAGTGAAATACCCTGGATAGCTCTCCAAAAGGAAATGAAGTAAGGCATTGTAAGCAGAACTGAGCTAAGTCTTGACCCTCATCGTTCTCGTCCTCCGAAGAAACTGGTGAAAGGTCAACAGCCATCTTAGAGGGAACTCCTGACCGAGGAGCTTTCCTGATGAACCTCAGGACCTCTGCTAGCTGGCTCTTCAGCAAAGCAAGAGAAGGGTCATCTGATTCCCCAACAATGGCATGCTGTTGCCGATAGGATACGTGTTCTGAAGCAAACGGGGTTGTGAGTTGCAGAGCCAAGGAAGGAGCAGGTGCAGAACAGACATTGCAAAAGTGGGAGCAGGAGCAGGAAGCACGGAAGTGAAAGCAGTCAAAATGGGAGCGAGAGCTGGTGGTGCATTAGTCAGTGGTGGGCGTATGGTCACTGGAGATGGGAGCACGCCTGGGACTAAGCTCTTAGGAGTGGGAGCCTCGCGTCTCCAGACGCTCAAATGACGAGTGCCTATCACAGAACTTCTGATGTTTGGAGGGTTTGGGAGACGGCAGTACAGGTAAGTCACACGGATGTGAAGGTAACTGCACTGGTACAAACACTGCAGGGTCAACCCCGTTGCTACATGAGGGAAGGGCGAGGTCATCCAAGTCCTTAACCGCCTGATTGGCACCAGGGACTCAAGTGCTGAATCATGCACACACCTCTTCAATGGCCTGGAGGCATTCCCGTAGCGTCTACGCCACCCAGGATCAGACTCCAAGTCAGAACTGGATGATAAGTAGTGTGCATCCACTGACATGCCTTTCTAACAGCAGTCTGTCATATGCTGGGACTTTACAACAGGACCGACAGAGGGGGTGGTAGTCTCATACACACCTGACCTGTGCACTTAATGCACCTTGTGTGTGCATCACATCATAGCACATCTTAAGTCAGTCTAGTCTTGCAGCCTTCACTACAATAGCAAAGACTGGAAGTACTAGAATCAGACATACTAATGCTCTGTACTAACAGAAGAGAAAAACTAATGTAGGTAAAGCAAACCAATACAATGCAACAGACGAAAAACCAACT
The DNA here is from genome assembly GCF_015104395.2 of Macrobrachium nipponense. Classification (NCBI taxonomy): domain Eukaryota; kingdom Metazoa; phylum Arthropoda; class Malacostraca; order Decapoda; family Palaemonidae; genus Macrobrachium; species Macrobrachium nipponense. Next base: position 84,509,512 of record NC_087200.1, on the reverse strand, counting down.
AAAGTGGGTACATCACCGACTTCAGCAAGCAAACAAGAAAGTGGTGACCATGAACTTGGGAAAGCACTAAACGACGTCTTGTTGGTTGCGCGGCATGAATAAGAATGATGCTGTAGGCTTCTGCTGCTTGCGAGGTCCCAATGCGGTGGAACTGTCACCACGCATTGCAACAGTCATTTGCGCGCAAATTTTCTTAATTTAGGAAGCTGTGTGAGGCTAATTGTTAGCTAAGTAATTACTTGCTAAGTTACTTTTATGAAACTAATTTGCTAATAATTTTTTTTTTAAGTAATTTGAAAAAGAGATTTATACTTGCAAAGAACAACCTCTCATGTTGAAATTTTGACACAATGGTTAAGCTTTCAAATGACACAAAACTGACATCAAATTAACAAAGTAAATATAAAAATTAGCAAGCATAATAAAATCCTGCAAAACAAGATGTTTATGACAAATACCAACATAAATGTTGATTAATTTTTCACAATGTACAGCAAAAGACTCATGATGAAATTTGATTTTGAAAGTGTGGCGTAAGTTTACACTTTAGGACAATTTTATTGAATATAGTGCAATACATTTAAATGTAATTTAGCTGCCATTGAACATGAATGTGTATGTATAAATCAATTAATGCTGATAAATCATGCATACATTGTAGACCGTACTGTACAGCTATATAGTAGATATAATTAAATCAAAAGGCCCAAATTGAGTCTAATGAATGTAACGCTAAGATTAATAAGCCAAATACTCTAAGCTGCATGAATCATCTGACTCAGGAAACCCCATCTGACAGTGGTTATACAACTTGAAGAGACTTTAGCCCCAAATCTCAGCAAGTCCAGTAGGGTCTTAAAGAACATGAACCCTTTGAAATACTATAGTTATTACATCTAATTACAATCAAGAGTTTCATTATATTTAGATTTTCAAGATTTGTCCTATAAGCATTTATTTATGTTTATTCTTTTAATTTTGTGTAAAGAATTATCTTCCGTAAAATAAACTGTAGACGTACATAGGTATTTTCATGATAACCAACTTTCATGTCTATATCAGAAACTCTTCTTTGCTAAAGAATTGTCTTAACAAGTCATTTGAAAAAAGATTTTTACTAGGTCATGTGTTAAAGTAAATTGTATTAAAAACTAATCAGTATTCATATTTACAGTAATCCTATTCGAGGTGATGTGGCATCAAGTAGTTACAGAGATAGAATGCATTCTCCTTCAGCAGCTTCACAGTTACTTCAAACTTTCCAAGCAGCAGCACTGCAGCCTGGAACAACGTTAGCAATTGCCCATGCCCATGCTCGGGGAGGACCTAATACTCATGCACAAGCTCTCGCCCATGCTGGTGTTTATAATTTTGGTTAATGTAGTAAATTTTTACTATTTGCATACAAGCTATATTATTTATGTAAAACAGATGATCTATCTGGAACATGTTTTGCTGCTTTTCATCCCCTTCTTAGATGAAAAGAGAGAATAAGGTAAAAATATCTGCTCCCTTCAGTTATACAAGAGAGGAATGTAAGTTGCAAAACAGTATACTTTTGGCATAGTATATCAGTCAGCCCTTCTGAGAAAGCATTTGGGTACAAATGTGCCTTTTACATACAAAATTCTGTGGGAAAAAGAAAATAGGAAAAGTGACAGCTCTAGCTATCATTCTGGAGGTCACACCAGAGAACCCATAAAGACTGACTAAATGCTCTTTGCACTATCTACAAGGAATGTTTCAAGGACTACTGACTTAAGAAACCAACTTTATTGCTGGTTTTAATAAAATTACCTATGAATTTAATATTAGATTACAAAATACTTACAATTTCCAAAATTAAGCACCTCTTAGAACACAATCAAAGACAATTACTTAAAAACTACCCAAATTGTTAATGATTATACTGTATATGGATGGTCACATATCAGGATGATGCGTATTTTGTACCACTGACACACTGAAGTAGAATAAAGCTACATCAGGAATTATGCATTGGCTGACAGAAGGTACAAGCTCAAAACACTCGGTACAAGTAATATATTATATAATTATCAATAAACATAGTACAAGAAAAACTTTAATCGCCCATTTAAAATGACTGAATCTACTAGAAAAAAAATTTAAGAGGAAACAGAAACACTTGTCATCTAGCTGGTTGACTGGGGACTCATTTTACAGAGAATGGCATGGAATCAGCTTTGCAATGATAATAATATGTACCTATGTATATGTATCAAATGGGAAGAACAATATATGTGCTGTATATATGTTATGAGCATGCTTGCTCAATGGTGCAGACTGCCTTTGATTCAGCTGTTCCTGCAGGTGTGTGTGTGTGTGTGTGTGTATATATATATATATATATATATATATATATATATATATATATATATATATATATAATACTAATTATATATAAAAAATTTGCAAAACATTTCTCCATGATCTATAATTTCTAAATATTACCTCTCTTTAAATTTATATATTGTAAAAAATATGGTAATAACTGAAAATAGATTAGTATATCTTTTTAAGAAAACCAGCATAATTTACAAACCTAGATGCCACAAGATTTAACTGATATTTTGGAAACTGAAAGGAGCTTGGCAACCCCTTTCTTCTTGGCACACAGTATGTTTACTCACAAGCTCCTAAGATGGAGACTCCAAACCAGTCAAGGGAACTAAGCAGTCATTGCAAAATTATTGCAGTTGTCCTACTATGAAAAAGCCATGACTTACATGGGTGGCCATTTCTTGAGTCAAGTACGGGCTTACCTTCCCCTCCATTTCATGTTGATGTGCATCCAAATCCAAGGGAGATCAGGTTTGGCAATTTCCATTATTACTTAATTATTACCAGCCTTCCCCCCTGCCCTTTCTACCTTGTTAGGAAAGTACAGTACTATTCATGAATGGCAAATAGATCTCGACATGTTTTGTTGCCATGCTCTGTCAAAATGTTTGCCATATCAGTTCCTTTCACAATGGTGTGTGCTGATGCCAACTCAAGATCTTTTTTCTTTACAATGAGGAGGTCAAAAATATTTAATACCTCCATTAACTTAGGAAACTGTACTATTTAAATTTCCCAATGAATAGTGATAAAGTTTTACTTTAGGTGGTTTAAAATCTCTTGCAACACTAATAAAAAGAGTAATAGTTCTGAAGTCAAGATTAAGTGTATGCTGCCTACACACAACAAAGCTTGTGTCAGCAGTTCTTGTAATGTCTGTCTTGTCAATTCTGCTCTAGTGTACCATGGTAGGTTATCTGTTAGGAATACCTCGCTGATCCTTTCAGATCCTATCTAATTTTTCAGTTTTGGTAGTTGGGTGTCCAGAAGGCATATCTGTTTATAAATGCTTCCCCCACGAGGCTGACTGACCGTGTGCCAAAAAATGTAATATGTGTATATTTCAGCAAAATATATTGTATGTTTTTATGTACATTAGGATAGTTGTACTTATATTTCTTTGCCATTTTCTTGCATTTTTAAGTAAGATGTTTTCTTTGAGGTCACAGTGAATGAACAAGATTTAGATTTTCATTGATTTCAAAAGAAAACATGTCCTAATAAAAATCCAGTCATCCAGTAATATTTTTATATGAATTTGCATTATGTGATAACTTTTATGCTAAGTCTCTTTGCTGTAGTATTGCAGTGCATTGTGCTTGACTTTTATTCTCCATCGATATCCTTAGAGCATGATGTTAATATTTTACCTTGAGAACTGAACTTTGTTTTTTTTTATTGTGTAAGACTTTGTAAGCACACACGATTCTCCATTTATTACTTTATTTATGTCCAATAAAATGTGAATATTATACTGAAGAGAGATAATTGCAACAGGAAATAATAAATAGCAACCTAACTATTTACAGTGAATGCATAGCAAAAAAAAGTGGCAAAAAATGCCTGTATGAGCATTGGATTCTTGGACATTCAAGTACTAAATGCACTTCTGTAAAATGCACTATTTTACATCAAGACATTGTTTCTTCCTTCAACTTACTAAGCAGTTGCTTTTTGCTATAGAACATTTGATTTTTATTATGAACTGCTCTAATCTTGCATTTTTCTTTTCTTTTATATTTCTAATAGATTTGGTTGTGCATGATATTTTGGAAGTTGGTACATAATTGTCTAGTATGGGCATGTAGTAAATAATGTAATAGCTCTCTAGTTATGCAAATATCTATTTGGCCACAAGTAATTTTCATTTTTTCAAAAGACTAAGCTACAAAAATGTTCTCTTACTAGTGTTTGATTGGATTTTTATTGAATTTTACGTTATAACAACTTAAAAGGTTTTAAAGTTTTCATTTAAATTTAGTCATTAGATTTGCTAGTACTTTAAATGAGTGTCTTAGCATCCTCTCACATTTGGAGAATCTAGCTTTTATGTATATACTCTTTGATAATGTAATTTTTATTCCATTACAATTCAGTTGCCCCTTACATACATTAATTATTATTCTTTAAACCGCTCCTTTTTTTTTCTCTGGTTACGACAAAACTTGATAGGTAGGTTGTAGATTGGTAATTATTTTCCCTAGATCTACTTTTCACCCTTGCCCCTAGGGTCATAGGCAAGTTTAAAAGTTAGAATTTAAAAATACTTGACCTTGGAAAACTATGTTAGTTGGGATTTCTCTGGTTATCAGAATTTGACTAATATTTAAGTTCAGCATTTTATTTTCACTTAATTTTCTAGAAACTTTGCTTGGGGATTAGTTTTACTAAATACTTTTAACAATACTATATGTTTTGAATTTAGTTCTATTTTTATGGCCAAATAGCATGTTAAATGGACACTAATTTTGCATTTCAGCATTTATTTTTCTCTGATTTTGATGAAACTTAGTAGGTAGTTACCTTGGGGATAAGTGATATTGACCAAGAATATTGGTACCCTAATATAACTCCTTTTTTTTTCTGGTTCTCAAATCCATTTACTGCTCAAAAGTATATTTTTCTCTAAACTTGACATAACCCTTTGGTGCTAACTACCATCAACTCCTTCAGTAGCACCATAAAGTGAATGCATTAACATAGTATTAAAATTTTATTTTGCTGCTTGTCACATAAAAATAAATTACTGCATATAATTTACACTAAAACACTGAAAATTAATTACTGTAATAAGGTGGACAAAAATTAATTACTGTAATAAGGTAGACCTCTTACATAAAAATGTCAGTACAATCTGTAAGTTGCTACCACCACCACTTCATAATTCAAAACAAATCTCTTGGGAGCAAGCACACCAAATGCATTGATATGTCAGTCTTCATAAGAGTACAGCAACAAAAGCAAAAGAATTGGGGAAAATCCCATAACAATGCAACTTACAGGAATACGTATGGTAGATCATGTGTAACTCTTGATTATTAGTTTCTCAGGTGAAAAGCATGAAAAGTTGGTTTGACAATTTTATAGGAAAATGAAAAAAAATGTATATGTTACAGTAATACCTACTAATGGTTTACACATGCATGAAAAGTCACTTCAACCTGTTCTCATCCCCCTGTTTGATTTGTTTTGTATATACCCTATTCAAATTACTATGCAATACAGAGTACTCTCTGAACAGTCTCTCTCTCTTCCCTTTGTAATGGAGATAAGTTAAAAAGCAAGCTTAATTTTGCTGAATTTCAGTAAAGGTAAAGCCTTTCTTCACTGACAAAGTAATGGATTATTTTCCTTTTTATGAAAGCCAGAGAACTTGGAAAGCACTCACATCTTGATCATGCATATTTTCTCCCTAGATGAATGGCATTATGTAAAGGGGATATATATTTGTATCATAACTATTTATGTAGTAATATCTAATAAGTAGTGTTTTTATATTCATGTTATCACAAACATATCACAATATTTCTTCATGAAATTTTACAAGCTGGATATTAATTTAGGTCTGGTTCTACTTTCTACCATATGGCAATTAGTGTGTGTGTGTGTGTGTATATAATATATATATATATATATATATATATATTATATATATATATAGATATATATATATATATATATATATATATATATATATATATATATATATAATATATATATATATATATATCTTCACATTCCTTTCTTTAGGAATGTTTTAACTGAACTTCCTGTTATTTACTTTCTGGCTATGTATTTGTTAGCCAGTAGGGTTGAGCCCTTTTTCTTTTTACAATGATAAAATTGAGAAACATTAAGGCATAAATGATAATGTTCACAGTGGTATTACACTAGTATTCAACTGTATACTCATCAGCTCTGTCAACTGTTCATACCAAGTCTTTAGACCATAGAGCAATACATTGAACTAATGGCAAAGATGAACTATATGTGTATTTTATTAAGACCCTCTTTATTGTGTAATGGCCTTTTGATGGTACTGTATAATTTATGTTTAGTAACTGAGTTGAGAAGAATTTGGTACAATATGTTAATGAAGGCTGCTTGGCATAGTGTTTCTCTGTTTGCTATAGTTAGTGACACTATTGAAGAAAACAAAGTTCAGTTAAAAAAATATTACTGGATTCATTATAAAGCTGGATGACACGAAATAAATTATATTAAGTAGTACTGGGACTGAAATTTTAGTTTTGTATGAGATAGGTAGCCTTATTGATTAATAAATGTGATATTCACGTTATTTTATAATGTTAAGGTTGGCATGGTTTGTAAGGGTGTTCCATGATTTGTCTTTTCTCCTGTCCAAAGCTTTTTCTTTACATAAAATACTCTAGCGTATTGGGAAGAGATTCAATGAAATGCTTAATCTAATATTAGGGTAATGAAAATTGTGATCCATATTCTTTTATGAATGCCTAATGCATCACATTTTTTCAAAATAAGGGATAGTCAATTTATAGTAGTGTATCTGTAATCATCTTCATTTTGCAGCATTAATCACATTTTGTTAACCACAGTAACCAAAGACTCAGCATTAAATGCTCCTCATCTCAATATAATGGCATTGTTCCTGGAACTACTGGACCAAACATTTAACTGATTACTAGTGCTAACTCTGTATCCTGTGTGCATAGTGTATAGAGCCCTCTGTATTTTTCATGCTGTAACCAAGGATTTTTACGAATGTCTTGCTTTGGATGTCTTAAGTTTGGTCATTTTACAGAAAATTTTTTAAGTACAGTACATTTGAAGTTATTCACTACAAGGATGACAAATACTTCTATTTTCATCTTTCCCAAATACAGTAAATATAAATATTTTTAGGCCAATTATAAAGTTAGTATGGTTTAGTCATTGGGAAGTAAAACTTCATAAGTGCCAAGTGTGACGATATAATTAAATTCTAATAAAAGTGGACTAGTTTGGTAAGAAGTAAATAATAAGAAAAATTTTATACAGTTCATAATTAACAAATGCATTTTAAAATCTTGCTTCTTCCATTAACAATGCCAAACTAAAATGCCTCATTTTTAGATTTAGATTTTATTAGTTTAAGAATCATGTTTCTTTCTCATATTGATGCTATTATAGATCTCAGTTTTCTTATGTTATCACTGCCAACAAGCTTTCAATGGGACACAGCATCCCAACTCAGTGTATTTTTAACATGGCATTTGGTCAGACACTTATGGGAAAGCATTTGGATCCAATTAAGTTATGTGGATACTAAATTCTCTGACAAAAAACATACCATAGTCATACAGCAAGTATAGATCCCACCTGAGAAACCAGAGTGGAACCAGGGGTACTGATCCATGTGTTGTATTCCATCCACAGGAAATAATGAAGTGACCACTACAACACTCCAGAAATAAAGCCTTCAACTAAATAGCCCTGAGAAGTTCATGTACAAAATACATGACACAGAAAGTAGCCTTTATCCAGTAAAAAATGGGCACTAGTTCCTTAAGGCGATTAACACACTATGCTATAAATAATCTTCTTAGTATTCAGGAGTCATGTTCAAGGTCTATTCTTAGCCAATTTACAGAAATCAAGATTTCTGTTTGTGTACTAATATCAGTAAGGTTTTACCATAAAAAATAGTCAGTCTTGCTGTGAAGCATGAAACTTCATTAGAATCAAGTAGCTTATGTGAAACAGAAAGGATACATCATTGTTAATTAAAAACCCACCCCACCCAACATATCCAGTGATTGGCTGGTATGGATCTGAGATACTAAGCAATAATAAACATTTGCTGTTATGCCTCTGAGATACTATGCAACAATAAAGTAGTATACCATAATTAGATGTCCAGTGGTCTGCATTATGGAAAACTTTACATGGTTGTTATAAAGATCACCAACTTTAATCATCCTTATAATCTAGAAATGAGGAGAACCATTTCCCACAACTGGGCCTGTGCTGTTGGAGGGTGATACCTTTCTAACAAGAAAGATCTTGGAGTTTCTGTTCATAGATGAAGAATTTCAACTTCATCTTGTATAGCCTTACTAAAAAAAATATGAAGATGATAATGTTGAGATTTTAAGATTTTATCCACCATGGTTTTTTCATGGGAAAGGTCCTCATTTTCAGCAAGGAACTCTCCTATCTTAGACCAAGGTAACCAATCCCCTTTATTAAAGAGAAAGGAGGGAACTCGCCCTGACAAGTCAAGTATTTTGACCCTGCAGTCTGGTTAAACTAATTACCAATAATAATATAATTTCAGAAATATTTGAATCCTTCTAATCAAGCCTGTTGTTACAAGGAAAGCCATTTTCCTAGAATCCTCTGAAATAAAGTACTTATAAAATCTAAGGTGTGTTAAGCTCAGACAAAAGCATTGTTAAGACCAATTCTAAGCCCCATTCCAATGGCCAGGCCAGGGTTATCTTCCAAGACCTGGTTAACACTATTTATCAGGGAAGAAAGAAACCTGTCTGAACACCTGCAGGAAAAATCATCTCCGAATTACATATGTGAAGTTCCTCTTCCCAATCTTTCTAGCAACCAAAAGACACTTTTATGGAACTGAAAAATGCAAGCAGAGAAAATCTGTCATTTCATTTCCTGCAAACAGGAAAAACAAAGATCAATCTTAAGAATAAAGATAAAAGCTCTTCAGTTGTGGTACAGGCAGTTGAAATTGTCATCACAATTTTATATTTACAGGCAATCCCCGTGTTAAGACGGGTTCCGTTCTTGAGACACATTGTAAGCCAAAAATCATGTAAGCCAAAAATCGTTGTAAGCCGGAACATTGTAAAAAATCCCAAGAAAACCTTACTTTTAATGCTCTGGGTGCATTAAATACTATGTAAACTGCATTCTTATTTCATTTTTCATTTAAAAAAAACCTTCAAATATTGATTATTTTGCATTTTTGGTCATATTTCTTCTGCCAGATCAGCGTTGCAGGCGTCGGAACCCGGGAACATGCGTCATAAACCTGGAAATAATGTCAGATAAATATAATTGAAAAGCATTGTAACCTCGGAATGTCGTAAGCTGGGGACTGTCCGTGTGTGATATATATACATCATATATATATATATATATATATATATATATATATATATATATATATATATATATATATATATATATATATACTACATACACCTACATACATACATCACACACACATATATATACATATATATATATATATATATATATATATACACACACACCACACACATATAGATATATATATATATATATATATATATATATATATATATATATATATATATATGTGTATATAAATATATATATATATATATATATATATATATATATATATATATATATATATATATATATATATATTTATATATATATATATATATATATATATATATATATATATGTATATGTGTGTGTGTGTATATATATATATATATATATATATATATATATATATATATATATATATATATTATATATATATATATATATATATATATATATATATAATTTATTTATTTTGGTGTGGTGATTTATCATGGTTTGGGAGGGAGGGGTGGGTGAGTTTCCATGTTGTATCCTGCTTTTTTAAGAGTCCATCACTATTGACAGTAGCATGCTGTTTGTTTGTATGGTGTTTTTACGTTGCATGGAACCAGTGGTTATTCAGCAATGGGACCAACGGTTTTACGTGATTTCTGAACCATTTCGAGACGCTAATACCATACCAACCACGCCACTGAGGTGCTTTACAGTAGCATGCTTTTCTACAGGAGTAATAAAGCCTCTTTAGTTTCTATTTTACCAAGGTTTCTCTTCAGGGACTTTTGTATTGTGCTTAGTGTTCTGATGATTATGGTTACTACTTCTACTTGCATATCTCATAGCCTTCTCAATTCAGTCTGGAGGTCTTAGCACAGTATTTTTATTTTCTCTTTCTCCTCCACTCTGGAGTCTTACAGTACTGTGGCATCAGTGTATGATACACTTTTTGGTTTTGTCAATCACAGTTAGGTTTGGTGGTTGTGCTTTTGTCACCTTGTCTGTCCTCATACTGTAGTCCCAGAGTAATTTTGTCTGCTCACTTTCTATTGCTCTCTCAAGTTGCTGCATGCTACCTGATTTTTGGCACAGACTCCCATGGAGACTTTTACCACCACACCATGTTATTTTTAATACTGGTTCTTTGCAAGTGCTGGACATTCATTTGCAACATGGTTTATAGTCTCGTCTTTTACGCTGCATTTCTGGCATTTGGGATGGAATACTGGTTTTGTATATTGCACTTTGGAATTATTGTGTCCATAGGGTCTGATCTTGTATTGTATCATTACTCCTTTTGGTTCTTTCTTGAGTTCCCCTCTATAGCCATTGCAGAGTTTCATTGCTGGACACTTCTTTAGCTTGTCTTTTGAATTGTCCATGCATGGGTTTCCTGTGCCATTCTTCTATTCTGTTCTTTGTTGTTTTCAACATACTACTTGGATTTCATCCTCCTTAATAAAGTTTTCTTTGCATGCCTTATGCTGCATCCACACGATAAGCTTTGTTTGACAAACTTTGTTCAATGTGATGCTAGAAGCAGAAAAACAGCGGGCAGTCAAATTTTTCCCGCCGTTTCTCCACTTCTGATGTTACATCAAACAAAGCTCGATCGTGTGGATGCAGCTTTAGCCATTTATCCTCTCTGGTTTTTCAAGTACTATCCAAATGCTCTGCTTATGATGCTTACACAATCTTTTAAGCCGAGTGTCCCCTTCCTCCTCTATATGGTGTGTATATCCTGTCTATCAGCTCTTGGGTGCAGTACTTGGTACATGTTCATCACCTTGCTAGTCTTTTGATATATGTTGCAGAGGTCTGACTTATTCCACTCCCCCTATTCCAGCGCTGTGCCTGATTACTGGCTCTGCCCAAGTATTTATGGCTTTCATCATATTTCTAGAAGCGAGTTTTGACTTGAACAAGAACACTGATTGCTTTGATTTTCTACGTGTATCTTTTCTTGATCTTTACTTTTTGAGCCCGTGCAAGAGGTACAGAGTTGTCCCACTTGCCGGATTACTTATACATCTACTTGATGACCTTCCAAAGTCAAAATGAGTGTATCCTTGTGCACAAAAGCATCTCACCTTGGTACCCATCTTTGAAGTTTCAAAGGGGTGAGAAAAAAAACTTACGTCAAGGACTGACAGGTTTGGAGTTTTACCACAAACTCATAAATGAACAAAAGTGCAATCTCCCATCGCTCTCAATGTCCCTTTTTTATATGTCACAATGTCCCTTTTTTTATATGTCTAGGAAGAAAAATCTCACTGTTCACAACTCCTCAAGAGCATAGAAACCTCTACAGAAACAGGAAGGTCCAAGCCTGTAAGCAGGAACAGCTGAGTGGTAGCTCTTTACCACAGAAACAGAGTTGAGCTCATCATAGTGAGAGTGGATTTGAAACTCCACAATCTACTGAATAATGGCTCAAACTGGATCAATGGAGATAAAAGTAGCAGGAGCAGGAGAGAGACTTTTGGCCACATGTGACTCAGGCTATAATCAAGGATTCGTATGTGAGAGGTACCGGTCTAATCTATTTAAAGGTGATGGCTCTCTTAACCTTAAGAAAAGATGTTTAAGTTACAGATACATAGTGCCTAACCTGGCAAAAACAATTTGCTTCATTTAAGGAGTTCAACTCTTATCACTATGTACAGCATTTTCCCAAGGCCAAGTTTGAGGTACCTATTGGGTTCCTACATGGAACAAGCTGTTATTTAATTAACACTAAAATTTAAATTGTCCATAACAACATACAGTTCTTACAAAGTTTAATAATTGCATAAACTGAATATGATGAGCCTGACAAAATTTCTCTTACTGATCCATTTCCAAAACTGTCCATGCACTGCTGGCTGAAGCCTGAACTTTCATATCAGATATGTACAATTGTCAGGATTACTTGCAATCTCTACATACAAGAACTGGGAATGTGGTTCCTCACCACATATCAAGGGGTCAAAAGTGAACACAATTCAAAAGACATACAACTAGTAGTACACTGCATTGTTCTCTTATGATTCAAAGAAATCCAAAAAGTCAACAATAGGTATGATCTTTAATTTGATACCAGAGTATTTTATTTGTTAAAAATCATGGGTTTTAGGGATATTAAGTAATCAGACTGGGGAGGTTATGACTGCTCTGGTCATGGGTAGCTGCCATAGAGGTTCAGTGGTATATTTTTCCAGAGAATTTGGTAACCAGGGATAAGCGGATCAAATGCTTTCCAAGGAGGTTTGCCAACAAATCTTCTATAAAATGTAATTAAAAGTTTCATAACTTGGCTTTTAATATAAAACATTATGAATTTTCAATCTGCATGCACTTCACAATTTCCATTTCCATACAGAGGAACTGTAAAAAAAATCCATGTTTGCCGAGTCCTATTCCAAAGACTTTAAAATTATACTGACATTCCATTCAAAATTTTATCTTATAATCATATCTTTTTTGGTATTTATCCTTTGCGTGTTTGAAATTTTGCTGTTCTTCATCTTATTTATGGTAAAAATACTTTTCATCACATTAAGCTAAATGGAAAATCACTCCTGTATTTTGTAGAAATCTCCTATGTTTAAATTTTCACTCTAATCTTTTACATACTTTGATACTTTGAACAGATCTGTAACTAAATTGTTGCAATTACTCCCATGTGACTCACTATTAACTAGATAGCAAGGATTTAGTGTAATATATTCTATAATACATTTACTTAAGGTCTCTTATATAGTCTTCTTTATCTTCTGTAGGTACAAGTTTGTTTTTTCTTTTTGCACTGAAGATTATGCAGATCATTTAATGAAAAGATAAATGAACACAGTATATTGTTGCAGCATGACTACATATATTTAGATTCATCTACTTTGTACATCTTCCTGTGCAGCTACAAATACTATTAATGAAGCACATATCCCTGAAAATGACCTCTTCGGTGATAAATTTATGCAATATGGTGTCTATTCTTGTAAAAATTTATTTCCTGTCTATGCATATCATGCACTCTATTATCTTGAGAATCTTCTATTTTTACATTTGCTAAATATTCCAGTTACACTAATGCACTTCATTGAAAGTAGTCCCATACTAGTAGGTATGATACCAAAATATAGACTTTTCCCACTGATTTTATTCCACACTATATACCGAATAGTGGTTTGGTTTGTGTTTTAATTATCATTTCTGATTTCCTATGAGTTTGAGATCTTTGGAATATTTTTTTTCACCAAGTCTTTGGTATTTTGCAATGGACCCATCAAATAAACAAAAACTGTTATTCAAATAGTATAACCCAAGTGTGGTGGGACTAGTCCGACATCCAAGAAACAAAAAATAAGTCAACACTAAGCCAATATAGTACAGTACACTTTACTTTGAACATTTAAATAAAGAAATAATTACTGTAAGGTGATATAAAAAGAAAAATTAGTCATCTGTCTGTTGTGTGTGGGTCTGTGCCATTAGTACAATGTGTTTACTTGAAACTAAACATAGAATGTTGATAGAAATAAATGACTGAACAGATTTAACAGGATGATAGAGGCAGGATCGTCCCTCTCTTATCCTGATGCAAGTGAGACTAGTACAGCAACAAACTCCGACAATCTTCCAATGTTGTGCAAAAGGGATCTATCTGTACCTCAACAATTACGGTTATGACAGAAGTCTTCTTCAATAAGATATCCATTTTTTATTAAACTGTTTCTTTTTTTCATAAATTAATTTTAGCAAGCAAGAGCATCATCTCTCACAGTCAACATCCATTTCTTCTAATGTTTTTATAGCATTAGTAAAAATGGCAAAAGCCTCTTCCATCTCTGTAGTTGTGAAGTTTTTTTTTTTCTAAAACTACTGATTTGTATGTGTGTGACTTAACTTCCTAGCTTCCTTCAATTCAATATATTCCATGTTTTTACGTTCTCTAGCCTCAATACTGTCAAGCTTATGAATATCTTCACCCTCAATTAAATTACAGTTGTATGGCAAACAATATCTTAAATACAGTTCATATATATTTTGTCAAAACATTCTTTTTGAAAACCTTTAACTGTTCACACGTCTTGAAGATTTACTTCTATGTGCCATGCATATACTGTACAGGTATGTATTGGTTTCTTACTTCTGCCCTTACAGCTGTTGTGTCTTTTTTAAAGGATTTACAAAGTTTAATTACTTACAAAATTCATGAAGCATCTTGCTGCTTCAAGTTGCTTCAAAATTCCCCTTTAAGCTTGATGCATCAATATACCCGTACTTAAAATGTAGCAACTACGCTGGCCTATTGGCTCACAGTACAGTTACATTAGCATGCATAAATACAACTTGCCATTAGGATGGAAATTACCAAGATGCTAAAGACATCCTAGAGCATTATCAAGAATAAAGAATAACCTCAAATGAAATAGTATTTTGCCAACAATATTCTTTCTCTTGGGGAATGAACAGTTTGAAACAGTTTTCAAATACTTTTGTAATCCAAGTAATATTCTATTTATAGTGATAATAGATTAGATGCAAATGCCTACTTGCTCTTATATACTCTTGAAGGTTCTGAGAGTGGTAAATCATGAAAGGTTCCGGTTCAAATTTTGTGAAATTTAAACCTACGAGTTGTGTGACGATCTGTGAATGCTTTGAACCCTAGCATCACTTTGGTCTCTATTGAATTATTTAAATATGTCCAGGTATCATGTTTCCTGCATAAACTTATCTCATCTACATTAATTTGATTGAGAAAAATTTGTCTTCATAAAACAATTACTAATCCAATTCCATAACCTTGACCAGTACAGTGTTCATTGCCTTGTACCAGCTCATGTACTGAACTCCAAAGTATACTGTGCCTGTTCCTATCCTGACCAAGACTGCCTCTGCCTTTGTCCCTTGTCCCTTCCACAGGTGCCTTTTTCACTTTGATGACTATGGGCCCTTTGGCTCCCTTGACATTGACATCATTGCCTCCAGCTCTGCATGGCTATTTCTGCCCCAACTTCCACATCTCAAAGGACAGTCTCCAATGTCCCATTAGGGCTCTTAGGTCTATCTTCAGTGTCAGAGCCTTTTCATCTCTCTCCAGCTTGTATTGCATACAAGTCATCAGGCTCAGTATGAACCCAAAAATTATATTTCTTATTGGCTATATAAATTTTTCAAGCTTATTCTGCAGCATCCAAGGAGAATCTTGCCACGCCAGATTAGTCCCTAAGAAGTCTATACCAAGTTTTGTCTCTATGATTGTTATACTTATGAGACCTGCTGTCACAGAGGGTCATGTACTTGGAGTGGGAAGGGGGTTGAATCCGTTATCTTCCATATCCTAAAGATTCATTCCTCAGTAGTTTAGCATAATGAAGGCATATATTTCTAGTACATACTGTACTCAACTTTATGCCTCCTGCTTGAAGTGCCCTAGTTTGAGTTCATCTGTAACTACAGTTACAATACTGCTGAATGCATCCATCATAAGATTTTCCCATTACTAACTCATTACTCAAGGAAGCACTCATTTAGGAATTTTCTTTGCAAAGCCCCATAATTTTTTTTCTCTAGTCCTCAGGCAGCTAAGTGTTCCTTTACTGGCATCATCTGCCTCACCCCCTTTTTTACTTGGAGATTCATGCTATTTTATTATTACTGTACATACTAAGTTTAATAAAAAAAGTTATGTTTTTACAATATAAGTACAACCCATTTTACATAAAATCCAGTGGCTTCCAACCAGGGAGTTAGCTATGTTCACTGGAACTATTTTCTTTGAAACACTAAACTTTATGCACCTCGATGTGTTCCACACAAGGGGCGCATTAACTGCCCCATTTAGAGCAATTATCGAATTTTAGATATTATAACAGCTTTCGACTATTTTAAGTATGTCTAAATAAACATCCTGAAGCAGATATGCTAAAAAAAATAGTTCTACTCATTGACTGTACGTATTGTAAATTTCAGGAAAAAATTCTTATATGACAAAATAGTTTTAGTGTAAAATTAAACTTTCTGTCATAGTTCCATTGTCATTACAAAACAGGCAATACAGTAATTTTTTTCTTTTGCTGTTTTTTGAAAACTTACTTTTTTCAAAACTAAATGCTTATTTCTCCAAGAAGACTGAACCAAATTCAATTAAACTTTTAGTGTGTAGTATAACTATACGTACATCTTGATTTTGTTGTTGAGAAATTCATTTTTGAGTGAAACTTTTTCAGTTGCATATTATTTTTAAAAAGTTTCAACATGTTTTTTTTCAACTGCAAAATAAATCAAAATTAAGAGGTCAAATTTTAAATTTCCCCACAAGTGAATTTTCATTATTAATTGCAGAATGAGTGGTAAAAATTTGAAGCAAATCCCTTCAATCATCAGACAGAGACAAGCATTTACTTTATAATTGGGTCTTATGGTGTCAGCACTCCCCTTAAAGGCAACGGTCTTATTTACTGGCATAAAAGCATAGCTTTCCATTTATCCATACATTATGTATCTCCACTGAAAACCATGAAAACACAAAACGGAGCATGTAACCACCAACATCATTCACTAGATACAGGCAGTCACTGGTTATCGGCAATCCGGTTTTATAGGGCATGTCTAGTAATGACGATAAATGAATTATCAGCGATCCACGGTTATCTGCACCGATAACCAGGGATCAACACTATTATCACCAATATTTGGTTATCACACCGTCGGGAACAAAAACCCTGTTGATAACTGGGGACTGCCTACTTATCTAGTAATACACATTATATTCATAATATGAAAATACATGTAATTCCAGATCTCATACTGGAGATAATTACTCTTAAAACCAGAATTAAAATGATTAAAGTTTACCAACAGAAAATTTTTTAATTTATGTCAACAAAACTAAATATTTATTTATTAATTACAACAGGATATTCTTATATCTGAAATAACCAGGATCTGATCTCTTGGATGCATTAAGGAAACTAATTTGCTGATGAAGCAGCCATACCTGTATTTAATTCACATATCACAAAGCATGACTAAAAAACATTGTACATAGATATATACAGAACATTTTGTTGAAAAATTGTCCAAAATCTAAACATGCACTGTTCACTAAAGTACATATTATATTACAATAATTTCAGAAACCACTTATGAACATTTACACTGTTAGCTCATGGTCTGGATAATCTACTCACTGAAATGACCTGTCATCCTTGTTTTAGAAAATGTTCTTTGTTTCGTCTGAAACTTCAGTACAGTATGAATATCAGTGTGCAGCAAATAATGAATTTTAACTCTTATCCAAATGTCAACATCATCCACTGATATATTATGCAAATAGTACAGGATTGAAGAACATGGGCAGTATCTTAAACGCACCGTCAATATGCAATAATTTGAAATCTCAGTAGTACTGTACTTTAATGAGAAATTTTGTATAAAATATTGAATGATTCAAAATAAGTATCATATAAAATCACCATGCAAAATTGTTACTGCTACCTATTGATAGGATAACATGACCACTGCATATTTGAGAATCACCCATGCAATTAAACTCAAGATTTTTAGGATGTGCCTTATCTAACAAGAAAGAAGATATTGTAAATAAACTTTTATATGTAGTAGTAAATAAAACTATTTATTATTATATCATAAAAATTAACTCAATCGTAAGTATAACGACATACCACTTATACTTCTAGACTAATATGATTAACATCAACATGCCTCTTTGTAATAAAACTAAACCATGAATGATATTTATGCTTTGTATATGCACACACAGGTGTGGCTAGGGACTGCTAGCAATAATGGTCAAATTTAATGCAATGGGCATTATTCAGCTGCTTATATATAAAAAAAACTTCAATTTAAAAAATGAATACTGTATTTAGCAGATATATTTTCCAGAAAAATGCATGATCTAAAGCTTCAAAATGCATTTCTATTTCCCCTTAGCCATACTGCAATTTACATGTGATTTATATACCTAAATGTCCTTATTGTTGTGATGTTTTATTGTGTTCAGATGTTCAAACTTTAATAAATTGTGTAAATACTTCATAAATGTACTTTTTAATCCCCTGTAAATGAGACCATAATTTTAGGATAAACATAGCCATCTTCAAACATGAAAGCTATAAGTAGAACAATTATCAAAAAATGGTATTTTCATAATAAAATAGTTTCATATAGTATACTTTATCAAGTAATTACATAGCTATACTTTAACACTCACACGGCAGCTTCTATTTAAAAATCGTGGTACATAGCTCTTCTATTGTTTTTGTTGTAGGTGACTACCCCATCCACTATCAGAGAACAATAGGAGCAAGAAAGCAAAAGACTTTACTTTTTTGTGCCCTTTTAACTCCATGGAGAGAGGAGAGGAGGGAGGGCTGTGATCTGTAATTACTTGACAAGTACTTTATATATGAAACTTAATTTTATTGTGAAAACACCATTTTCATGTAACTTTGCTTGTAATTGGTATGTAGCTGAATCCCACATCGACAGGAGGCAGGATACATGGACATAACCTACTTCAAAAAGATGTTTTTCAAAATGATGTTTTTATAATAAAACAGTTTTAATTATACTTGCCCTGTAATTACATAGCTATAATTTCTATTTATCAGCAGCAGTTTAGATTCAAATTTTGTGGTAGCGACACCGATATTGTGTAGATGACACCTGCCTCTCCCCCTAGAGAGAGGGTTAGGAATGACACAGCAGACTAACTCGTTCTGGGGGGGAGGAAGGTAGGGCTCTGATGATGTTATGTAACTTACCAGTAATTACATAGATGATTCCCCCCATTTACAGGAGGTGGGAGACAGGGACACATTCAACATTTAAAATGTTAAGTCATGTTATGAATTAAAAATATAAAAGCTGCTAGATTGAAACAATACTTGCCATTCCTTGTTAGTTAAGAGAACTTGCATTAGAATGAATCTGGTTGGTGCTAAACTTAACATGTAGTGGCACGGCAGTAAAGCCGAGGGTTGCATCTACTTAAGGAGGAGCCTGTAGCAAAGACGATTGCAATTGCTCACAAGGATGACAATTTGCCCTTGCCCTGTGCACAGTACAGTACCACACTAAAAACAACCAGATTATTATGTCACCTACAGTGAGGTAAAACTACAACCCATCCACTAAAAGTATCTGATGCTCTGGTTACATTATACCCTCCTGGCCCCCTAAACTTCGACCCCTCACTACAAGGTGAAGGTCTGGACAATAGAGTGAATCCTATGCTTCCTTCAGCGATACCATGCCAGTACCAAAATTTTCAAGGTACGTACATACTGCCAAATTTTTAAACACTTACAATCTCTCTCAAAATCATGAGAAATTTAGGGCGATCATACTACCAGTAAGTAAAATGGACATACAAGATATGTATTGCTTTAAAGCTAATGAGGTAGAGACTGTGCTAACGTCTTAGCTTTTGTTAAAGGAGGCAAATGCTTCTCTGATTTTTAAATCAGTGTCTAAGAAGATAAAGTCCATTAGTGTAAATGGCAGGATGTTCTAATCCAAGGATGAGACGCATACTTGCCACAACATCTTGGGTTAAAACTGGTCTAGGATTCTGGTTTGAGAAAATACCAAACCACCTAGCCAGGCAGAGAGCTCTATTCTTCCTCTTGCCAGAAAGCACTCTCAGCTCACATAGGATGAATTTGCACTAGACTGTAGTTGTTGCCCAGAGTTCCTACAGAAGGGACTAGCTCTTGCTTAAAACAACAGTTCCTGGATCGCCTTCCAAACTGAATATTCAAACAGGACAGAAAATGTCTTCTCAGCAAGGAGTGCTTTAGGCGCTCAGAGCAAGCGCTAGCGTCATAGCAAAAACTGGTGCCAGGAAAGTAGAGTGCAAGCCTAGCTATGAGCTCGAGTGAAGTCTGGCGCTCCTGGAAGACATGGATCCAGGTCTTGGGTCCAGTCCCTGTTCTTGACTAAAGTCAAACCATTTTATGAGCGGACTCCAAGACCATTTCCATCTCTGCCAATTCTCCTTTAACCCGGCTACCTTCGCTTCACTAAGAAAAGGGAAGGAAAATGACAAACTTGGAGATCTGGCATACTTTGTGCCACTTCTTCACTTGGGTCAGATCACTGAGACCCTTGGTCAAATCGTATAAAATGGGTCGAGATAATCTTCCGTATTCATTGTCTCGCACAGCAAGCTTCCATAAACACCATGGAGAGCTCCCCGTGGCGTGTCCTTCATCCTGAAGAACGCGAAATGGCATACGTGTACAAGTTTTTTAAATGGGAAAAAGAAATTTAAATTTCAAAGTTTGGAATCAATCAAGCAGATGCAATAAATATATCAAAAGCAACTTTCATCAGATTTCTAAGGAAGCTAAAGAAAAGGAAGAAGAATTTAGAGAGCTGGTTTTTAGGGAAAAGAGAAGGAAAAGATAAAAACCGTAACAAATGTGGACGATTTCGATCGATGCGTTATACGGCGAACTGTATTACCTTTTTATGCAAGGAAAGAAATTCCGAAGATAGACAAAGTTTTACAAGTGAAGGAAAATATTGGGTTTGGTGGTTACAAGGAATCATTTTGTAAAGTGCTGCATGAAATTGGTTTACAAAACAAAAATAATGCAGGAAACAATTTAGAGGAACAGTTCCAAATTAAAGGATTATCTACTTTGACCATTCAAATCTGGGATAACTAGGGGATTAAACTACCCTTTCTCTTTATCTTAGTCTGCCCATCGATTAAAGAGGTCAAACCAGGTGTGGATTAAAATGGTCAGAAGGATCTGGCAACGTTGCAAATGGGCTCGGAGTCCGCTCGTAAATTGGTTTGACCTTAACATCCCATGGAAGACAACCAAATATGTTCTTTTTCCTTGTCTGGGCGGGTTAAGAACTTTAAAGTAAAAGAAAGGGATGTAAACAAACTATGTCTCTGTTGCAAAAGGAACTCAGATGTCTCACATAGGAGACGTAGGGCCCAAAAAACTAGTTTTGGAAAGTTGATCGCCCCAGCCTGGAAGATGGCATGAGAAGATTCACTTACAAAGACTTGTAAAGGAATGGAGTGGAATGTGGAATTTAGGCTTGAAGCCAAGCACACTAATCAAAAGGATTATTCAGCACTATCATGAATTTTGTTTGAGATGCATGTCAGTGAATTTATGAACTGAATAAATAAAATAAACTAATTTTAAAACTGGTAAAAAGTGACCATTGCCTAGGAGTGTTGGCAGGACGAACAGCAGCCTGCTCCACTGCCCTAACAACATTTATTTTATTCTATTCCCTATCCCTAAGGATAGGCAATGAACCTTCTGCACACAATTTTCAATTCCAAGCTGGCATTGGGTCAGGATTGGAAGCTGGGTAAAAGAGCTGGTTGATTAATTAGAGGCCTAGGAACACTCTTGTCCCCCTCCAAATGTGTATTACAGCCTTTGCTGCAATACTTTATGCTACCAGAGCTAGTGTCAGATATAATGAAAAAGTCAAAATTATCAGTAATTTTCAAATACTGTCTAAAAAAATAAAAAATAAAAAAACTTAGGCTGCCAGTACTTCACCAAAAACTCCGTTAGCAAATTAGTACAACAAAAATCAAATCAAAGCTGAGCACTCCTAACTAATCCAGTCGAGAGTTGGCAGGAAACAATAGACTAGTACTTTTGAAGGTGTTCCTATTTTACCAAAATTTGGGCAGGGTGATACCTACACCAACAAGGTAACTACCGCTACCTTCATTGTCAAATTTTAAACTGCCATCGCAAATAAAACTAATCAATGTAATTACTTGATAAGTTATATATATAAGGGATTCTGACGAAGGAAAAATCTATTTCTGGGCAAGGGTTTGTGTCGCCCAGTGAAATAATCCCTTAAGTTCATTATTTCTGGGTAAATAATACTAACATTACCAGAGAAAAAATAAAAATAGGGGGATGTCAGAATAACTGACTCGCTCACCCTAAATAAAAGAGGGTGTCGGTATGTAGCTGGGGCGAGTGAGACCACTACCATAAACCTCTTGCCATTTAGAACTTTTCCACATCGAAATCCCCCTCCAGAGAGAGCTGATACACGGACGGCGCCATCAACTACTGCTACTCTACCTACGACGCCGACTGCAGCGCTCCTGGTGGCCATCCTTGAAGTGAGATGCCAATCTTGGGCGCAAGGGTGGGAAAATAGGGGGGGATTTCACTGGGCGACACGAACCCTTGCCCAGAAATAGATTTTTCCTTCGTCAAAATCCCTTTTCTGGGCTCAGTTCGTGTCGCTTTGTGAAATAGTACCAGAGAATTAGCACAAGATGGGCAAGGAAAAATAAAAAAGGGTCTCAATAAAACAAGAGAAGTAAAAAGAAGTAAATATAATCTTATTGAGAGCTTACAAGTTATCATAAAATAAAGTTAACTTAAACTAATGAATCCAATTATATACAATTAGACTTAAAATTAGACTTAAACTAACTTATGATAACTTATTACTAGAATTATGCAAAAATTAAATATAAGTGAGGTTCATAGAACAAGATACATAAGGCAGGAACACTCACTAAAACTTATAGATTTAAGACATATAAAACATCATAATTATATGTTGGTGTGCTTCCCTAGCATAAAAATAAGGGGAGCAACACCGATTAGTTACAAACAGTAATCAGTATATATATATATACAGTTGTGAGTGCCCCTAGCAAAAAAATAAGGGGCACATCACCATATGTAGCCTTTCAGGCAGCTAAGGCTGAAGAACCCAATGAGCATGACGGTAAGGTTAGGTGCATTGTTAGTTGAGGCAAGTAGAAAGGAGATCTGGATCTTCGACTACAATTACTGAGCAGTGTCAGGAGAAACTATGTTTCCCGCTGCCACTGCCAGAAATTTTAAAGATACCAAGGACTTTAAATAATGACGCTTAAAAACTGTCGGCGATTTCCAACCCGTATATTTCTTTAAGTCATCAAAGTTCATATGCTGGAAATAATTAATAGAGGTAGCTACTGCCCTGATATCATGGGCTTTAGGGAATGAATCAGGATTTGCCTGTTTGATAAAATAAAGGATTTGTTGTCTAATCCCTTTTATTGAAATAGTACCACCTTTTTCCCTCATAAAGAGGGGGCCTGAGGATCTGGAGGATGTCCTGGACAGATAAGCTCTTAAGGTCGTCACCGGACAAAGAGAAAGGTCTTGTGGAAGAGGGAGGACCTTCCAAGGGGCCCATCTCATTAAGGGATCCTCATTCTTTGCCAGAAAACTACAATCTGGTGATAGTAAGACTTCTCCTGAAGGGAGGAATTTACATTTCCAGCATCTCTGGAAAGGGCCGACAGTTCTGATATTCTGGCTCCTGAGGCCAAGCTTAATAGAAATAAAGTTTTCCTCAGTAGCATTATATAAGTACATGAATCGTTGTCAGTATCTGAAGCCAGTTTGAGAACGTCATTCAAGAACCATGAGATTGAACTAGGCCTTTCTGAGGGTCTGAGCCTAGCACAGGCTTTAGGAATAGACGTAAAGTAAGAGTCTGTTAAGTCTATTTTAAAGCCAAACTGGAAGATTTTCTTTAAAGCTGACTTATTAGTGGTAATAGTGCTAGCTGCTAAACCTTTTTCGAACAAAGACCTGAAAAAGGATATAGCTGTATTAACTGTCATGGTTCGGGTGTTTGTTTCCTTCAGGAAATTTGCCAGTTTCTTTACAGCAGCATCATACTGACATAAAGTTGATTCCCTCTTATCTGATTCTAAGAAAAGAATATTTTGGGGATCAATATCTGCATCTCTCTTAGCCGCAAACTTCATGAAGTCCATAAAGTTAGGGTTTTGAGAATTCCTGAGATAGCGAACACAGTCCTCATTTGTACCGACTGAGATAGCCTGGGATTGGGAATCCGTCGAGGTCAGAGACCCAATTCCAGGAGCAGAGGATACCAGTTGCTCTTGGGCCAGTCCGGGGCTACTAGAGCTACTTGTCCCTTGAAACGTCCTGAGTTTGCTCAGGACTTTCAACAGAAGATTCACTGGAGGAAAGATGTATATCTTCCTCCATTGATTCCAATCTAAGGACATGGCGTCTATGGCAAAAGCCAGAGGGTCCAGGTTGGGGGCCACATAGCAAGGGAGCTTGTGTTTCGCTTGGGATGCGAAAAGATCTACTTGGAGACCTGGGACCATCTGGCATATCCACTGGAATGAGCGCTTGTCCAAGGACCACTCCGATTCTAGAGGAACTGACCGAGACAGAGCGTCTGCTATCACGTTCCTTACTCCCGCTAGGTGGGTGGAGGATAAATGCCATTTGTACTTGGTTGCTAGAGAAAAGATGGCTATCATGACATGGTTCACATGTTTTGATTTGGATCCTCCCCTGTTGATGCAGTGTACCACTACTGCTCTGTCCAAAACCAGCTTTATGTGGGAATTCTTGGCTGGTAGAAGCCTCTTCAGAGTGAGGAATACTGCCATTGCTTCTAATACGTTTATGTGAAGCTGGCGGAACTGAGGTGACCAAGTTCCTTGAACCTTCTTGAACTGAGAATAACTTCCCCACCCGCTCAGAGAGGCATCCGTATGGATAACCAACGCCGGAGGAGGGAACTGGAGAGGAACTGGCGGAGACGTTTGCGAAGAATTGGCGGGATTACTGACAACTTGTCTCGAGATTTGACATTTGCTCTTGAGCGCCAAACTCGATTTATATCCTTCAGTTTTGCTTTTAGCAGAACGTCTGTCACTGATGCAAACTGGAGGGAACCTAGGATCCTTTCCTGGTTTCTCCTTGATGTTTGTTTGCATTTGAGGGATTGCCTTATTGACTTGGCTATTTCTTTCCTCTTGACCACCGGAATTGACAGAGTGTGGGAGTTTAGGTCCCACTGAATGCCGAGCCACTGAAAACAAGACTCCAGCGTAAGCCTGGACTTGGTCTTGTTTATTTGGAACCCTAGACATTCCAGGAATTGGATTACTTTGCTTGTGGCTTTGAGGTATTCCTCGACGGTTGCTGCCCAAATGAGCCAATCGTCGAGGTACGCTACTACCATTATCCCTTGTGATCTCAGCTGTTGGACTACTACTTCCGCTATTTTCGTGAAGACCCTGGGGGCTACATTCAGCCCGAAGGGCACCACTTTGAAAGAGAATGCCTGGTCTCCCAACTTGAAGCCTAGGTATGGGCGGAAGTGTCTTGCAACTGGGATATGATAGTATGCGTCTGTAAGATCGATAGAGGTGGTGATGGCCCCACGGGGAAGTAAGGTCCGCACCTGCGAGATAGTCAGCATTTTGAACTTGTCGCAACGAATGAATAAGTTTAGACGGGACAAGTCTAAGATTATTCTTCGTTTTGTTGAGCCTTTCTTTGGCACGCTGAACAAGCGTCCTTGAAACTTTAAGGGGACCGTCCGCTATGGCGGATGACATGTCAACTTGAAAAAATTAAAAATAGAGTTATTACTTGTATCTATGCAGAAACATGCCGTGCATGCTTTCCAGAAGTTTCAGCCAATTATTTTTATAAATAATGAAGATATAGCGGTTTTTAAATGATGACGTCATCGTAACTGCGTCGTCTGTATGACTTGAGTTTGACAGAATCGTTTTTGCGTATTTATTTTTGCATATATACAGGGATTTTTTCAGATTTTTTTTGAAATTCTCATACATCTGGTAGCAATGAAAGGTTGTGACACTGGGTGAGAAGCGAGCTGCTCAGAGCGGTTATTTATAAGCGAGACTCAGAGAATGACTCAGTTACGCCACAGACATCAAAGGGGTTACATGCGCGTAGGCACTTGCGTTTGGTTACTAGCTATTTACATTGTTTTTATAACTTCTTAGTGAACTTATAGCAATGCCGAAGTTACCTAAGATCAAGAAGGCTACTCAGCAACTAAGGCTAGCAAAATTAGCGAAGGCCAGGAGTGTGCTGAAAGAAAAACATGAAAATTCATTGTTATCAGCTGCCCTCATTGTCTCATGTCTCGCCGTCAACATCATTATCTGATGTCACGCTGAGGGTATTAACACCACTTTTAGGGGTAGGACCAGGATCCTTGATGTAGAAATCAACAATAAAAGTACAAATAAAGTAATTATAATAATGTTGTTTTGACTTTTATAAGAAAAAGGCGAAAATTTACATAGCAAATCTTTGGGAGCTCATAACTCAAAAACATACTTATGCTCATGTCGGTAACCATTACTCGGTTATCTATTATCCAATTTTATAGAGAAAGATATCATTGGAAAGAGGAATAAAAATCCCATAATTCTGGGTGACAGAATTTTGATTTCTTTTTTCTTTTGTTTTTAGATTTTTTTGAGTGTCTAGACTAAAAAAAATAAAAAAAATTCATAAAAAATCAAAAAATCAAAAATAAAAATTCTGTCACACAGAATTGTTTCGTATATAAAGAAGTTTTTATGGTATCATTTTCAATACCACTGATGTCATATTAGCGGAGAAATCTCTACCTATTTTTTTTTTTTAAATCATGATTTTTGCTAATAAAATGAAAAGTTTTTGCTCAAATGACTTGAAATTTTTATATGATGAAGGTGTTATATATATCTAAAACATATATGAAAATTATGTATTTTGCGTAATAAATAAAAAAAAATAGACATCATGGCAGACGGTCCCCTTAAATGTTTGACTCTTGACACTACTCCTTTCTGAAGGAGCTCTTGCGCATACTCTGTCAATTCCTCTGTTGGTGGTTGGATTAATGTTTTGGATGGAGGAGGACCTTTGATCCAACTCCACCCCAGCCCTTTGGACACAATGCTCTGTGCCCAATTGCTGAATCCCCACCTGTGACGGAAGAGGAACAGCCTCCCTCCTACCTGAGAGTTCTCACTGTTGCTGTGCAGGACGTGCTCCGCATCCTCCACAGAAGTGTTTCCCCCTGTTGGTTGCCCTTCCGCCACCCCTTTGGCAAAATGCACCCCTAGCCCTGCTTCCCCTCCCAAACCTATTGATGGCTTGGAATGCTTGACTTTCAAAAATAGGGTTGAAAGCCGGGGAAACAGCGTAGGAGGTCGAGGGCTGGCTTTGAGGAATCAACAGGAGGATGGGCTGATTCTGACCCTTGGCAGTCGTCGGTTGCACAGATTGTGAGACCGAGACTGCCTGAACAAATTATTGCTGTTGTTGAGTCTGGAAGGGCGGGAACTTCTTGGCCTTCTTTAGCTTTTTAGAGCCAGAAGGAGTAGTTTCTGTCTTCCTTTTATTAGAAAGACCCCAGCGAACTCTAAGGCTTTGGTTGAGCCTAGTCGCCTCATGCTGTACCTCGTTTACAGCGGCTTCTGGGAAGAGGTCAGCTCCCCAGATATTAGAAACCAGCAACTTATTCGGTTCATGCCGAATTGTAGCTTCCTGCAGGACATGTTTCCTGCAGTTCCGCCTTGCTACCCAAACTCGTACAGATCCGACTGCACGGTCTGTGTTTGCGCCTTTGCTAGGAGCTTAAACAGAGGCTCCAAACCATAAGTTATGGCCGCAACCTCTGTCATTACCAACGCATTCAGCGTCCTCCCTAACCTAGTCCTTGCCTCAAATTCGGCTTGGATTAGGTTATCTGGCAGCCTAGGGAGCCTCTTCCCGAACTGATCAATAGCACAGTCCGGTTTAATTTTCCCTACAGTGAAGGTTGCCGGAAGGTCTGCCCAAAGGTCCCCAAAGGCTGGGAAAAGTGGGGACGTTGGGTCTGATTCCCTGAGCTGAGGGAGAGGCTCATTCTTCATGGCGGCCTGTATGGTCACCTCCGCAATCTTTGTTGTGAGGGGGAGTGGTGCCTCATCCTCCGTTGCAAAGATTGTGAAGGGGCTCTTGAATGCCTGGAGCCTGGTATTAGTGCAATCCCAGTCTTCTAGGCATCTTACCCATTCCCTCTGAGCTTACTCACGACTGTAGATGACAGTCTCTTTAGGGATCTTGTCTTCCCTATTGAGAGCTGCCTCCGTCAACCTAGCATATCCCATGAAAGTTGGTTGCAGGCCGGCGGGATGGAACTCGAAGTCTTCGATACGACGAGTTCCGCAGTCCTGGATGGAGATCATTCCATCCTTGAAGGGAGCAAAGGCTGCTACCCTCCAAGGATTGCTCATGGTGAAAGCGGGAAGGAAGTTATAGTCAGGCATCGGAGTAACTCCGGCGCCTGCTAGAGGAAGAACAGCTGGAGGAGCTTGACTCAGACCTGCCAGCCGGTTCTCCTGGTCCGTCAGCCGATCCGCGATGTTCTGAATCGACTGACCGGACTGCGCAAACGAGGTGGAGATTTGGGCGAGCACTTGATCAAACCTGGTGTTCATCATTGTGCCTACCATATTCCCCACCTGTTGCATGACCCCTGCTGTGAAGGAGACAGGGTCGAAGGGACCAGAAAAACTGGCCTCAACAGGGGTCGCCGGAGGAGCTCCGGTAGAAGAAGGTACTGGCTCGGCGGGAGCACGGACCTTCTCCTTAGAGGACTTACCTCTAGACCCTTTAGAATGCGAAGATGAGGAAGAAGAAGTCTTCGCTTTCTCTGCTCCGGGATGGTGAGCCGGAGACTTACGAGAAGAGGAAGAGGACGAAGTCTTCTTAGACAACGTCTTCTCCAGGGTCTTCTGCTCTCTCTGTCCCTTCACCTTGGGGACGACTGAGGCAGCAGGCGTCTTAGCCGGAATCTCTGATTCCGTAAAGCCTTGGAAAGATGAAGAGGAAGGAATAGGGGAAGAAGATCCAGAAGCGTCCAAGGGAAGCCCTTGGGCGCCCAACAAACCCACCTCAACCAACAACTCACCTCCACCTTCCGTCATTGGCTCAATGTTCAGGTCCAACGTGGCGACGTCTGCAGCGATATCCGGGGCTCCCCCTTCCATCAGGGCCTGCTCCACCTGGAGTTGGATTCGAGCGATAGCCGGAGCTGCCGCGGCGGGGTCGACGTACCCGGTCGACTTACCGCCTGGGAAGATCCGGACAGCCATACTCTTTGTCAAGGATGTATGGCTGTCCCTTCGGCGCGTTCTTGCCGAAGCCACCTACCCAGGCGTTCAGGGTGGCCGAAGCGGCATCCTTGACGGCAGCAGCCTGAAACAAAGGGTCATTGTAGTCCTTA
This sequence comes from Macrobrachium nipponense, assembly GCF_015104395.2. Classification (NCBI taxonomy): domain Eukaryota; kingdom Metazoa; phylum Arthropoda; class Malacostraca; order Decapoda; family Palaemonidae; genus Macrobrachium; species Macrobrachium nipponense. Next base: position 84,479,974 of record NC_087200.1, on the reverse strand, counting down.
CAACGAAGCCCCAAGGATATATCGTTAACAATTAAGATTGATCAGTCAATCATATAGCAGTATTACACAAGACTTATGTGGTAGTATATACCAGAAAAGCGTATACCTACGCCGGTATATATTTACTCCGTCCGAAAACTGTTCCACCAGCTCGTAGCAGATGGAGCAGGCTTCGTGGTGCCACACAATTAAATCCTTGTGGCGGACGGCGCAGGGAGCGTGGGTTCTGCAGACCTCGTGTCCGCAGGGGTCCTGGAGGACGGCGTTACAGCCAGCCTCCTGACAGTTGGTAGCCTGTAAGTGAATAGATACATAAGTATCACCATTATACACTAGCAGGACTACTCAGATATGATGCTCCACTGCATGCAGGAGTAGCATAAATTTTTGGGCATAATCCTCTCCTGTACTCTGTGTGGGAGAGTCTATGGGACTCAGTAAACTGGTAGAAAAACTCCGGTATACACCGGAGCGAATATTTCTGATAAACCAGATACCTATCATACACCTATAGTACACCGGGGTTTCAGGAGGAGTATGACACACCGGAGAACAAGAGAGGATTACCCGAATAAAATAAGACTAAACAAAATAAATAAAACCTGGAGCGTATAGCTCCGCTGTAGAACCCCTACGTCAACCGCCGGAATGCTCGGATAGCAAGCGGGCACTTCGTCAGAAAACGAAAGGGACTACTGTTACAGATATGAGAAAGCATGTAGGACCAACCGAATTCCCCCCTCCCTTTAAATAGCTGGTGGAGTCAGCTATACAACTAGAGGTAAGAAGGAAGGGGAGGGGAACCGGAGAGCAAAACAGAACGCCGGAGAAGGACCGATGCGAACAGGTGGGGTGGCCAACCCCACCCGAACACACCGGGACTTCCCCGAAGCTCAAAGAAAATGAGACTGGTCCGACAGGACCCCCCTTAAGTCCAAAACTCCCGTATCCTCCCTGATAGGGAGGAAGAGGGGAGGGGTGCCCGGATGGTCGCCATGGCGACCGTGAGTGGGCGAGGACTAACCCTCCCTCCACGTGGGAGGAAGGGAAGGGGGGACAGGGACTAGGGCGATCAGTGGCTCGACGCGAGCGCAGGTGGACCACGATGCAATAATGCAACAAAACATAGCCTAGGTCGAGCTGACCACGCGAGCACGAGTGGACCACAAGGCGATAAGGCAACAAAACTAGCCTAGGCCAAACTGATCGCCCTAACATGCAATCCATAAATAAATATATCGTAAAGAAAGAGAAAGGAAATCACTAGTGGGAGAGAAAGAAGGATGTCCAGGAGAAGTAGGCTAGTTTCCCCGAAAGAAAACAGGCGAACTACTCAAGAGCTGGCCTCTGCCGACGTGGAAAGGAGGGCGACAGCCAGGATGGCTGGACTAAAGAATAACATAGCAGTGTATTCATAATCACCCACACGCCTAAACACCTAGACAAAGGGACATGCATGCATGAACACTAATCTAAGGCACAGGCAAAGGATTTCCAAATAGTACGATGTAAAGCAATAGAACAAGTGGGAACTTCTGTATCACGTGATAAATAACTCATATAAGAGTAAATACACACGGAATAGATACCATGGTATGGGAGACCGAAGTAGCTAACCGAACATGTGGCGAGCCAGCAAGGCGAGCCATGCGCCAGACCAGGAGACTATTATCGGACCTAAAAAACGGTAAAAACAGTTCCTGGCTGACAAAAAAAAAAAAAAAAAAAGTGTAAAAAAATTTCGGGGTACTTAACTTAGCTGCGGCAATAGCTGCTAGTTCCATGGTTAAGGATAATCCCAAGAAAGCACACAAAAAACACAGAGCAAAGAGTAGCATGTGCGTTCAGAAGTTCGCTAACGAAAAGGATGTCCACCAGGAGCACTGCGGTCGGCTTCGTAGGTAGAGTAGTAGTAGTTGACGGCGCCGGCCATGTATCAGCTCTCTCTGGAGGGGGATTTCGATGTGGAAAAGTTCTAAATGGCAAGAGGTTCGTGGTAGTGGTCTCACTCGCCCCAGCTACATACCGACATCCTTTTTTATTTAGGGTGAGCGAATCAGTTATTCTGACATCCCCCTATTTTTATTTTTTCTCTGGTAATGTTAGTATTATTTACCTAGAAATAATGAACTTAAGGGATTATTTCACGAAGCGACACGAACTGAGCCAGAAATATATATATATATATATATATATATGATATATATATATATATATATATATATATATATATATATATATATATATATCTATATCTTATATATATATATATATATATATATATATATATATATATATATATATATATATATAATAGATTATATAGAGATATATATATTATATATATATATATATATATATATATATATATATACATATATATATATATTATATATATATATGTACATATATATATATATATATATATATATATATATATATATGTACATATATATATATATATATATATATATATATATATATATATATATAGTTATATAGGTACATATACATATATATATAGGTATATATATATATATATATATATTATATATAATATATCTATATATATAAAGAAAAGAAATATATATATAAAGAAATATATATATATATATATAGATATATATATATATATATATATATATATATTATATATATATAATATGCAAATATACATATATTTAAATATACATACAGTAGGGCCTCGATAATCACAGGGGATAAGGGTCCAGAACCCCCCACGTGATAAGTAAATACCCGTGTTATCCTGGTACCCCCCCCTCAAAATTGCTTTAAACTGCCTACTTTAATAAGTAACCCACCCAAGACCACTATTTCAATGTTTATAACTGCCTACTTTAGTTCAAGCACCAAATATGTCTTCAAGTATCACCTTAAACTAAATTCAAGACAGTTTCAAAGTTATTCTTTCCTATCTTCAATTTCCCCTTCATCAGATCAGCAAACAAAAGTATATTACCTAACAATTCCTTTCTGTTTTTCATGATTTGGATGCTGCACCAAACTAAAAGTACATAGTATATCTATTTCGTGAATGAAACATATTTATGATAAAAAAAAATGATTTACTGTAATGATTATCAGCATCCCAACTATATCATCATTGATATAAACAGCAAAATACAGCAATAAAAATCTATTTTTGTCTTTTGTTTACGTTTAGAATCAGCTGATGGACGTTTATTACCGAAAGAATTATTTTGGAAAACAACTGTTGCTAAAAGAAACTAATTTATTAATGGAGTTATTATTATTTTTAACTTTGTACGTAATAGTTTATATTATGATACAGTAATTCATATTTCATTGAGAGAGAGAGAGAGAGACGGAGAGGAGAGAGAGAAGGATGAGAGCGAGAGAGAGAGAGAGAGCAGCTTGTGATGAGAATAACTGTTGGATAGCTTGAGAGAGCAGCTTAAGACGAGCGTACTGTTACTAGCTTAGCTCGAGAATAACATAATGAATTTGTATTTTAAATATTTTTATGGTGATAAGAAATGAAACATGGATAGTGATATGATATTTTCTCTTGTATACTGTTATAATGTGATAATCATTGAGTCAACTATAAAAGTTGTATTGAAGCAGTTTCGTAAATCACAGAAAAAGTAAAAGACCATTTTGTTCTTTTATTACGATAATAATAGATCAGTGTGAGAGGTGGACAAAGAGGCAGTAGAAGTGTACTGATTTTTATTACAGTCAAGGGGAAATATAAATATACAGCATGCGGACGGAATGTGGTCACCGACCCGCAAGAGAGTAAAAGTGGGTCGGCGAGACCCGATTTGTGTTTCTTGAGAGACATAAAATACAAAATAAAAGTACACAATATGTGGTTATACAAGCTTTATACACTGACGAAAAAGCCCGCTGAATGCTCTCTCAGGGGGAAGTAAGAACAACGCGAATGATGAATTATGTACAGAGAAAATTATGATAAGCGTTGTCCTCCTTACAATACTCCCCCCTAAGACAATACTTAGGTATGATTGTTGGCTGACTTCTTTGTACTTCGGGTAGTCACTCGCGGAAGCGAGCTGGACGGCGGAGGCGCCCTCGGTGCGTGATATTAGTTGTTGTCGGTAGAATCCTCGGGGTTTTCCGGGGACGGGATGCCTCCCCTGAGGTGATCCTCGGGGGGTTCGACCGTCTTTCGAGGGCGGACGCGGCTACGGCTAGGAGGTTTGGCGATCGAAGGAATCGCTTTTTTCCGAGGAAGATTGAGGCGCCCTGTGGAATCCGCGTCTGCGAGGTCCTCGTCCATGATGAAGGCTGGTTTCAGGCGGTCGATTGTGACCCAGTCCTCGCGACCGTTGATGGATAAGAGATATGCCTTGTCAGTGCGTCGTAGGACGCGGAAGGGACCGCGGTAGGGTCTCGTTAGAGGCGGGCGGCGGGCGTCGTCCCTGACGAAGACGTGCTTGCACAATGATAGGGCCTTCGGGAGGAAACGTTTTTGGTTCTGTCGGAGAAGGATTTGACGCAGGGCGTGAACTTCCCGGCGGATTCCCGAAGCCTGGCGATGGAGACGTCAGCGTCGTCGGCATTGGTCGGGAAGAACTCGCCAAGGACTGTTAATGGCTCCCCGTATACCTTCTCCGCGGGTGATGCCTCGCCGTTTGCGCGCGGGGCAGTCCTGAGACCGAGGAGGACCCACGGTAGTTGGCTCTTCCAATTTTCGTCGGTGCAGCGTGCCATCAGGGAAGCCTTGATCGAACGGTGGACTCTCTCCACCATGCCGTTAGCTGCTGGGTTTGTAGGCGGTGGGGGTGGGGCATGGTATCGACGTTCCCATTAGGCGGGCCAGGGCAGTCCACAACTCCGACAGGAAAACTGGTCCGCGGTCTGTCATGATTTCGTCTGGCACTCCGAATCGACTGATCCAGCTGGCGAGGCAGTGCTTCGGCACATGCTTTGCCGTGGTCGCCTCCGACATCGGCGTTGCCTCGGGCATCCTTCGGGAGGCTGGATCAGCGGGCGCGGGCGGCGGCCCGTGCTGATGTCGCAGAGGAGCGTCATGCCTGCGGGTCCGAAAGGCACGTCTTCCCACTTGAGGGCGGTGATAGCAGTGCGGTATGCGGCAGTCTCCGGGTCGGCAGCCTGTTTCCCGGGCGAGGTCTTCGTAGTCGACCCCGAGACGCACGGCGTTGATTTCTATCCTCGGATAGGGCGTCTGCCACGGGGTCTTCTCGCCAGGCACGTACTGGATGGTGCAACCGAACTCTGCGATGGCTGCTAGGTGCCTCTGTTGTCTCGCTGACCAAGCGTCGCCCGCCTTGGTGAAGGCGTGTACCAAAGGGAGGTGGTCCGTCCTGATCGTAAAGGGGGAGCCCTCGAGGAGGTAGCGGGAAATGTCGCACTGCTTGGTACACTGCCAGGAGTTCGCGGTCGAACGTGCTGTACCTCGTCTCGGCGGCTGATAGTTTTTTGCTGTAGAAGGCGAGTGGCTGGGGCTCGCCCTGGACCACCTGCTCGAGGACACGCCCGCAGGCGACGTTGCTGGCGTCGGTGGTGAGGCGTAAAGGTGCAGCAGGGTCCTTGGTGGCATAATGTCGCCGCTCTGGCGAGGGCCCTCTTCGTCTCGTTGAAAGCCTTCTCTTGTTCGGCCTCCCACGTTAGGGCCTTTGGTTTCCCCTTCAGGACCTGTGTTAGAGGAGACATGGTGCGGCGGCGGCGGGGATGAATCGGCGGTAGTAATTGACCATTCCGATAGAACTCCTGCAGGGACTTGACCGTGGTAGGTGTTGGGAACTTCTGCACCACGCCTACCTTCGAGGCCATGGGGCGCACGCCCGTCGCGGAGATCTCGTGTCCGAGGAAGTCCACCTTCTCGGCGCCGAAGGTGCATTTGTCGAAACGGACGACCAGCCCGTTTTCCTGCAGGCGCTTCAGGACCGCTCGGACGTGATGTAGGTGCTCCTCCAAGGACCTGGAAAAAATCAAGATATCGTCGACGTAGCAGACGCAGAAGGGCAGGTCCCCCAGGATGCTGTCCATCAGGCGCTGGAAGGTGGCCCCTGCATTCCTCAGGCCGAAGGTTGAGTAATGGAAAACGAAGGAGCCAAAAGGCGTGATGATGGCAGTCTTGGGGACATCCTCGGGGTGCACTGGAACCTGGAATAGGGATTTTAGAGGGTCCATTTTTGTGAAGACCTTCGCCCCATGAAGGGCCCCTGTCAAATCCTGCATGTTTGGCAAGGGGTATTGGTCGGGGATTGTAGCGAGGTGAGTCTTCTGTAGTCTCCGCAGGGCCTCCAGGTGCCGTCAGGTTTCTGTACCATGTGCAGGGGCGACGCCCAAGGGCTCGATGCTTTTCTTGCAAGATGCCCATTCGTTCCATCTCCGAGAACGCCTGCTTCGCCTCCTGGAGGCGGCCTGGAGGGAGTCGTCGGAACTTCGCGTGTGTGGGGGGCCTGTGGTGGCTATGTGGTGGAATATCCCGTGCTTGGGCGGCGTCCCTGCCGCCTGACGAAGTTCCGGCTTGAAGACTTCGGGGAACTCCTGCAGGAGGTTGCCGTATTTGTGGGGGGCGATGGTACAAATTGTAGGGGCGCCGGGCCTGCTGCTAGTGGAAGGGAAAGGCATGTCCCCGTGTCGAGGAGGGCGTTTGCGGCCCACGTCCCCAGGAGGCCGTTCTGCGCCAGGAAGTCTGCCCCCAGTAGCGGGATCCTGACGTCCGCGATTGTGAATTCCCAGACGTAGTTTCGCCCCAAGATGGATATCTCGAGGGGCTTCGTGCCGTAGGAACGGATGGGGGTCCTGTTTGCGGGCGACGAGGGGGAGGTTGTTTTGTCGGGCTCGCGGCTACGGTCTTTTCATGCCGGCGGGAATATCGAGTGCATTGCCCCCGTATCCACCAACATCCTCCGGCCGGAGATCGCGTCGCGGACGTAGAACCCTACGGTGTGTGGTTCCGACGCGGCCGTTGCCACGGGCGGCCTTGGTTTTGTTTGCCGTCGTCGTTTTTTTGACTGTTGGAAGGTGCAAGGGCTTTCGCACCTCCTGGCGAATCTCCCGAACCTCCGGTGGAAGCGGCACCAGGAGTTTTCACCTCGCTGCGTGTGGGAGGACTTCCCTTGGGATACGGCGCCGATCTCTTGCGTTGGGTCGTCGTCGTCTTCTTCCTTCTCTGCGGCCAGGCACACGGAGGATCGGGGGGGGGCGGCGAGCTTCGCGGCATTGTTTGACAACGTCAGCTTCTTTGCCTTCTCTAGTAGTTCGTCGTCCTCTAGGGTGTACGCGTCGGTCAGCTGCTTTCGGACGTCCGGCTCGAGTTGCCGCAGGAATATTTCGCGGCTCAGGCTGATCTCTACCTTTTTTCCGTCGGGGCCTATTTCGGGCAGACGGACGAGGCCCATCACAGTGTCCCAGGCATCTTGGTGTCGGCGCCGCGCATGGGGTTCGCGACTAGGTCGAGGGCGCGGGCGGCCCTTTCAGCGATAGGCACGGAATAGGCTGTCAAGAGCCTTTCTTTTATCTCGTCGAGCGTGACAAGTCCGATTCGTGCTCGACCGGTCAGCCAGTTAGATATTCGGCACCGAGCACCTCTGTCGGGAGAGCCGCTGCGACGAGGTCAGCCTGCAGCACTTTGTTTGTGAGCCCCGCGATCCGGAATTGCCCTTCGGCTCGGAAGAACCAGGAAGACGGGTCAGCCGTTGTGAAGGGGGGCAATTTGACAGCTTGAAGCGGCCGCTGTGTCAGAGTCCGTCGCTGGGGCGGGGGAGGCCCGGGTTTCCCGCGAGGTTTCCCGCGAGGTACTGTTGCGCCCATTGTCCTCTCTCACAAAACGGTCGACA
>NC_087200.1:84414654-84459654 GCF_015104395.2 Macrobrachium nipponense | reverse complement strand
CAAGGATGGGAGATCTTCACATAAGACTCACCACAAACCTAAAAACACAACAACCTAACTTAAACCTAACTAAGGGATAGGGAAAGAGCTACTTCCGGACCCCAATACTGTGTCCGCAGAAACGTATGGCCCCAGTGCATTACAATCGTCATAGATCGTTCTCACATCCCTTAGGTAATGTGAGGCGAAGACGGAGTTGCTCCTCCAAAAGGTGCAATCAAGGATGTCCTTGATTGACATGTTCTTTTGGAAGGCAAGAGAGGTAGCGACGGCTCGTACTTCGTGCGCTTTTATTTTACTCGGAAGAGGCTCAAATCAGTCTTCTGGAAAGATGAATGAGCCTCCCGAATGGTGTCCCTTAGAAAGAAAGCACAGCATTCTTCGATAAAGGTAACTCTGGTCTCTTTACAGAGCACCAGAGGTTACCTGAGGGACCTCTTACCTCTTTCGTTCTATGCACGTAGAACTTGAGAGCCCTGACCGGGCACAGGACTCTCTATGGTTCTTGGCCCACCAGACTTGACATACCCCTTGATCTCGAAAGACTTCGGCCAAGGTTCGAAGGATTTTCATTCTTCGCCAAGAAAGTTGGGTTCAACGAGCAGACAGCATTGTCCCCTTTGAACCCCAATAACTTGCTAAACGCTTGAATTTCACTAACTCTCTTAGCCGTCGCAAGAGAAGTTAGGAAAAGAGCCTTCCTTGTCAGGTTTCGAAGAGACGCTGTCTGAAGCGGTTCGAAAGTGCTTGACATAAGGAATTTAAGGACTACATCCAGGTTCCATGATGGAGGTCTCATTTGAGGAACCTTCGAGGTCTCGAAAGACTTTAAAAGGTCATGAATATCCTTGTTGTCAGAACAGGTCGAGGCCTCTGTGCCTAAAAACCGCTGACAACATGCTTTTATATCCCTTGATGGTAGGGACCGCTAATTTCTGCACGTTCCTGAGAAAGAGCAGAAATCAGCTATCTGGTTCACAGAGGTCGAGGAAGAGGAAACTCCCTCCTTTTTACACCATGCCCTGAAGGAAGCCCACTTCGATTGATAAACAGCTCTTGTGGAAGCACGTCTCGCATGTGCGATTGCTCTCGCAGCTGCTTTTGAAAAACCTCTCGCTCTGGCCAACTTTTCGATAGTCTGAACGCAGTCAGACACCCAGAGCGGAGAGGTTTTGGTGAAACCTTTCGAAGTGAGGCTGTTTGAGTAGATCTTTCCTCCAGGGCAATGTCCTTGGAAAGTCTACAAGGAAAGACATGACCTCTGTGAACCATTTCTCTCGCTGGCCACATCGGAGCGATCAGGGTTAACCTCGTCCCTTCCGAGGCCCGCAAACTTCTCATGACTTCCCCCACCCAAATCTTGAATGGTTGGGAATGGCGTATAAGTCTAGGCCCGTCCAATTCCAAAGCAAAGCGTCTACCGCGATTGCTTCTGGATCCAGGACCGGGGAGCGCAGTAAAGAGGAAGTCTCTTGGTCCTTGACGTTGCGAATAAGTCGACCAGTGGACGTCCCCACAACGTCCACAGGTCTCGACAAACGTCTTCGTTCAAGGTCCATTCCGTCGGTAGGACTTGGTCCCGACGACTGAGAAGGTCTGCCCTGACGTTTTGCACTCCTGCAATGAATCTCGTCAGGATAGTCACCTTTTTTCTCTTTTGCCCACAGCAGAATCTCTCTCGCTAGGGAAAAACAACGTTCTGGAGTGTGTTCCTCCCTGGTTTTTTAAATAAGCGAGTGCTGTGGTATTGTCCGAGTTTATCTGAACAATCTTGTTCTCCAAACTCTTCTCGAAGAACTGCAGGGACAGAAATACTGCTGCCAGTTCTTTGACATTTATATGCCAGGCTACCTGTTCCCTCTCCAGGAGCCTGACACTTCCTTCCCCCCTAGTGTTGCTCCCCATCCTGTGATGGAAGCGTCTGAAAACAACACTAGGTCGGGGCTCAGAAGACTTAGGGACACGCCCTCTTGAAGCTTCTGAGGGTCCAACCACCATCTTAGGTGGTTCTTGATTGGAAGCGATATTCTCAATATGGCATGAGATCGTCCTGGCCTTCCACTCGTCTGCAAGGAAAATTGGAGAGGCCTGACCGTGCAGTCTTCCCAAGGAAACAAACCAAATTTCTAGCGAGGAAATGGTCCCCAGCAGACTCATCCATTCCCTCGCCGAGCAAGTCTCTTTCCTTAGAAAGGCTGAGATCTTTTCTAAGCCTAGCGCTGACGTTCCTGGGACGGAAACGCTCGAAAAGCCACTGAATCCATCTGAATCCCCAGATACACGATGGACTGTGTTGGGGTCAGATGCGACTTTTCGAGGTTGACCAGAAGTCCCAGGGACTCTGCTAAGGCTAAAGTGAACTGCAAGTCCTTCAGACACTTCTCTCTCGACGACGCTCTGATCAGCCAGTCGTCGAGGTACAGGGAAACTCTTATTCCCGAAGAGTGTAGCCACCTCGCTACGTTCTTTCATTACTACTGTGAACACCATCGGAGCCGTGGTCAGTCCGAAGTACATAGCTCTGAACTGCCATACTTTGTTGTCTAAAACAAACCTTAGATACTTTCTTGAAAGAGGGTGGATCGGATGTGGAAGTACGCGTCCTGCAAGTCTAAGGATACCATCCAGTCGCCCGGTCTCAACGCTCCCAGAACAGAATGAGGCGTCTCCATCGTGAATTTGTTCTTTTCCACGAAAAGATTGAGCCTGCTTACATCTAGAACTGGACGCCAAACCTGACGACTGCTTCGGTATACTAGGAAGATTCTGTTGTAAAAACCTGGCGACCCAGGTCCGCGACTTGTTCCACCGTCTTTTGTCGATCATCTGCTGAAGGAGATCGAACAATACTTTCTTCTTTTCTCCTGATAGGATGGAGAAAAGGTCTCTGGGAGTCGTAGAAAGAGGAGGCAGATCTAAAAAGGGGATCTTGTACCCCTGCTCCACGATCTTGAGGGACCAAGAGTCCGTGTCTCTCTCTCTCCACGCTCCCGCAAAAACTTCAGTCTGGCTCCGACTGGTGTCTGAAGGACATGCTTCTCACTTGGAAGGCTTTGTCTTAAAGGAAGCTCTTCCTCGTGAAAACCCTCTCCCTCGAGGAGCTGCTCTCGAGGGGGGGAGCCCCACGAAAGGGCTTTACTTTCTTCGGGCGGTCGAACCGCAGCTGAAGAGGTTGAAGGTACGGCTGACCGTCTTGTAGACTGGGCCAAAAGGTCCTGAGTTGCCTTCTCTTGTAAGCTGTTCGTCAGGTCCTTTACCAAAGTCTGGGGGAAGAGATGGTTCGAAAGAGGCGAAAACAGCAAATCCGCTTTCTGAGCTGGAGTCACCGAACGAGCTGTGAAGTTGCACAGCAAAGCTCTCTTTTTTAATAAAGCCGTTCCAAAATGAGATACGAGCTCCTCCGAACCATCCCTGACGGCTTTGTCCATACATGCTAACACGCTGGACAGCTCCCCCAGACTGAGAGATTCTGGGCTTCTCGCTTGCATATCCAGAACTCCCAAACACCAGTCAAGGAAGTTGAAGACTTCCAGCGTCCTGAGCAGACCCTTCAAATGATGGTCAGTCTCCGACGCGGTCCATGTTACCTTAGCAGAGGGTAAAAGCGACCTCCTCTGCAAATCCACTAGGCTGGAGAAATCTCCTTGAGCCGAAGAAGGGATACGAACTCCCACTTCATCTTTGGTTCTATACCAAATGCCCCCTTTTCCACTAAGTCTAGTTGGAGGCAAGGCAAAGGTCGTTTTGCCTTGGTCTCTCCTTCGTACCATCCAATCCTGGAGCTTTTTAAAAGCACGTTTCGTAGAGAGAGAAGTTTTCATCTCTACAAACTCTGGGGTTTTTCCAGTTTTAGATGAAGAAAACTGCGAAGGAGGAGACTTGGGAGCTGCGGGCTGAAATTTGTCTTCAAAAGAAGAGCGCAAGAGTCGTACGAGGACTTTATAGTCCGAGATAGACGGGGCTGTAGCCGGTTCCTCTTCAACCGATTCAGCCGAACTACTTAGCTCTCCTTCTTCTCTAAACGGAAGAGGAGACCGTCTGTCAGGAGAGGGCGTCCTGATGCAGGTCTTGGCTTGATCAAAGGACACCTATCCTTGCTAGAGGCAGCCTTATTTCGGCTGTCTTCTTTATGACGCTTACTGCTCGATGAAGGTAGAGCGTCCTGAGGAGGACGAGCGTCCTCAGCGCCTTCCGCAGCAGTCTCACCTGCCCGAGAAGCGTCCTTACATTTCTTCTTCGCTGGCATACGTGCCTGTGCGCGTAAACTAGCGTCTGGGGGTAAGACTTCTTGGTCAGAATCCCCAAAAACGTCATGAAAGGCGGCCTGAACGTCCTGGCGAGCTTCCTGCCAAGCGTCCTGCCGAGCGTCCTGGTGAGCGTCCTGCCGAGCGTCCTGTCTAGCGTCCTGACGAACGTCCTGCCTAGCGTCCTGCCAAGCGTCCTGACGAGCGTCTTGACAAGCGTCCCTGACGAGCGTCCTGCCGAACGTCCTCATAAAGAGCGTCCTCCTCAAAAGCGTCCTGAGTAACGTCCTTCTAGAGGACGAACGAGATCGGCGAATCGCCGAAGGAGAAGAGATCGGCGAACGAGACGAAGTAGGTGAAGGAGAAGGAGACTGCTTAGTCCTCTTGACAGGCAGTCTAAGGTCCTTCCTCCGCTTAGGCTCGACTGCTGCTGGGCGAGTCCTCTGAGCCATAAGCGAGGATAGCTGGTCCTGAAGGGACAAAAGAATGTTCTTCGTTGGGGAAGAATGAACAGAGGCAGCAGGACTGATCCTGTGAGAAGACGAGGGGCGAGGGGACGCCTCCTTCCTTCTCACAGGTACAGCTACCTGCTTCTCAGGTATACGCGCTTGTGCACGCAACCTAGCGTCCTCATCGGAGGAGATCCTACCTACTCTTCTGAGGCGGAAAAACGTCATACGCGTCCTCCGACGAAAGCGGCGAAAGAGGACGTGAAGCGTCCTCCGCACGAAACGTCCTTTTCAAAGGACGAGAGTCTCTCCGAGCGCTCCACCCCTTGCGCGGGGAGGACGCTTCGGAGGACGAAAAGCACTCTTTCAGGACGCGCGCTCGTGCACGGTCCTTGGCAGCCTGGGTCTTTGCTACAGGGTCTGCCGAAGGACGCCAGATCGGTGGGAAGCCCCCGTAACCCCTCTTGCGGCTTTCGACATACCTACTCCCGTGGGTCTTGGGAGTCTGATAGAGGTCTAGGCCTAGAGGCATTATGGGGCCGATCTGACGCCCCCTCCACAACACTGGGGGCACGATCACACACTTGCACCGAGCCAGTTTTTCTAAGGCTTTCACTTTGGTCTCCAGAGTGCGAAGAGACTCTAAAATCAGAGAGAGCGCATTCGCTTCTCCCGACACAGAATCAGAGCCCGAAGGCAACACAGGTTTAGGGGTTGTAAACACTACAGGTGTTAATGCAGGAGAGATGTTAGTCTTACCTTTGGAAGAACCACTCCTGGAGGAAGACCTCCTGAACCTATCGCGCTCCAATTTAAGGCGATAGGACTCATAAACTCTCCATTCATCATCGGTTCATTTCTCACATTCATTGCACGATTATCAATCAAACAATTAAGCCCCCTACAACTCATACATACTGTGTGGGGGTCTACCGATGCTTTCGGTAGCCTCCTTACAATCAGCCCTCACACACACTCTGAAACTCACAACACTTGATCCAGACATATCTTATATAGAAAAGTCAATCCAAAATCAAAAAACGGTCCACTATCGCGCATGCCAATTCAACAATCCAATTCAATACCAAAAAAAATCAATCAGATACTTAAAAAGCGAGTAACAATTTTCCAAAATTAAAAAATCCTGATCAGAGGTCTGTAAACAGATGTTTACCGACCGGCGACAGAAAAAAATATGAATAGAAAATGGGAATGGTTCCTGATATCCGCCTCCCAGCGGCGGGAATGGGTACTACCACCTGGCCGCCCACTGCGTGTGCCGCGAGTTTTGAAATTTCTGTCGGACGTCAGAAAATACAGCTATATATATATCTGTCAGGTAAGTGGCATGAACAAAATATAATACCTTCATCATATAAAAATTTCAAGTCATTTGAGCAAAAACTTTTAGTTTTATTAGCAAATATTATGATTTAAAAAAAAATAAGTAAAGATTTCTCCGCTAATATGACATCAGTTGTATTGAAAATCATACCATAAACACTTCTTTATATACGGAACAATTCTGTGTGACAGGATTTTGATTTTTTTTATGATTATTTTTTTAGTCTAGACACTCAAAAAATTCTAAAAAAAAAAAAAAAAAAAAAAAAAAAAAAAAAAAAAAAAAAAAAAAAAAAAAAAAAAAAAAAAAAAATCAAAATTCTGTCACACAGAATTATGGGTTTTTTATTCCGCTTTCCAATGATTTTTATCTCTTTCCAATGATAAAATTCATAAAAATTGGATATAAATAACCGAGTAATGGTTACCGACATGCGCATAAGTATGTTTTTGAGTTATGAGCTCCCAAAGATTTGCTATGTAAATTTCGCTTTTTTCTTATAAAAGTCAAAACAACATTATTATAATTACTTTATTTGTACGTTTATTGTTGATTTCTACATCAAGGATCCTGGTCCTACCCCTAAAAGTTGTATTAATACCCTCAGCGTGACACCAGACAATGATGTTGATGGCGAGACATGAGACAATGATGGCGCTGATAACAATGAATTTTCGTGTTTTTCTTTCAGCACACTCCTGGCCTTCGCTAATTTTGCTAGCCTTAGTTGCCGAGTAGCCTTCTTGATCTTAGGTAACTTCGGCATTGCTATAAGTTCACTAAGAAGATATAAAAACAACGTAAATAGCTAGTGACCAAACGCAAACGACGAAGTGTATGTAACTCCTTTGTCTGTGGCGTAACTGAGTCATTCTCTCGCCTATAAATAGCCGCTCTGACCAGCTCTCAACTCACACTACCTTTCATTGCTACCAGATGTATGAGAATCTCGAAAAAAATCTGAAAAAATCCCTGTATATATGCAAAAATAAACACGCAAAAACGATTCTGTCAAACTCAATCATACAGACGACGCTGTTACGATGACGTCATCATTTAAAAACCGCTATATCTTCATTATTTGTAAAAATAATTGGCTGAAACTTCTGGAAAGCATGCACGGCATGTTTCTGCATAGATACAAGTAATAACTCGATTTTTAATTTTTTCAAGTTGACGTCATCCGCCATAGCGGACGGTCCCCTTAAGCTAAAATCAGGAAAGAAACGAATCTGAATTCTTTAATATTTTTATGAGCAAGCTGAAGCAAGGTTTCCAAATTCTCCACAACAGGAATAAGGTAAATTTTATTTTATTTTCTATTATTTGTGTAGAACTAGGTATTCTAGTTTGGGATATATATAAATCTGACTGCCTTTATAGCGATAGAAAAGAGACCATGTGTAGGCTGATAAACTGCAGATCGAGAGAGAAATTTTAATGTTATGTGCCATTGCATGAAAAATAAAGGTTAGGGAGTAAGTTTCAAAACGAAAATATTGTGAACTGCTAGTTAATCGCGAATCTCGCATTGTAAAGGTATTTTCGTGTTATTTTTTTTTATGTGAAACAACGCGCGCTAGCTCTCTCTCTCTCTCATGTCTAAACAGGATAGGATCTTTAAATCCTCTGGCCATGTAGCTCGAAACCTATCCGCGATCCCGCTTTATCCATTAACATAGGATAAGATGAGTCAATAAGTCAGAAAAGGAAAAACAAAGTGTTAGCGTAAAACATTCTTAATGTTAGGGATAAGCAAAATTAAAGGTAAATGTTTTCTTTTAGTTATTCTCTGTGCAGAAAGTAATCAAATAGGGGCAAATACTTTTGCATTTCGAACAAGGGCCAGCCCGGCCTTGAAAGCATCTATGATTCATTCTTCCCTATCATTTGTCTAGACGGACCGTGTGCGGCTTAATTCTCCGGGGTTTTAGGTTCGCGAGAGTGAGGGAAAGGATGGGGGTGGAAAAAAAGCAGTGTATTTTATTGCGTTAAGAGAGGTTATCCTGGGTCTTCTGAGCAAAGCTAGGTTCAAGGGATTTGCATTGGTAGCAGAGAAAAGAATATATTTTATCAACTTCCCGTCTCTATCCTCGAGACGATATCTATTAAAAACAAACAAAAGGGAGATCCCATATCCATTTTTTATTGTCAACTGTATTTGCCACATTTTCACGTGAGGATTCCGTGAATTTCGTGACCAGATTTTTTTTTCTCTTTTATTTACAAAACCGTAATTGCGTTGAGGTTCCGCTGTTACGTTATTTGCCACGCTTTCACGTGAAGTTCCGTGAATTTGTGACCAGGTTTTTCTTTTATATACAAAATGTTCCTCATTTACGTTCTTTACTTCCCACGCTTTCACGTGAGGGTTACGTGAATTTATGACCAGATTTTTTTTTTTTTTTTTTTACCAAACCGTAATTGCGGTGAGGTTCTGCATTTACGACATCTTTGTCACGTTTCACATTGAGTTTCCGTGAATTTCGTGACTGAAATTTTATTTTCCCTTTTACCGTACAAACCCATATTGGCATCGAATTTCTGCCTCTACAACATCCATTTGCTAACTTTTCACGTGAGGATTCCATGAATTGCATGACCAGATACTTACGTTTTGTTTTACGAAATTTATTTCCAAATCCCTTACCGGCGTTGAGTTTTCCGCCATGCTACGCACCAGTAGTAACTGTGTTTGCAGAGAATTACAGTCATCTTGCCAAGTCTGTGTCGAGCATTTCCGCATACCTATGGCGGCCTTTGCTGATTTTGCAACGGCTTTCCTCCATTATTCCCAGGCTAGTCTACTAGCACTTCACGGCTGAGGAGATGGCCAGTAACGCAGCACTGGACGAGGCTAAGGCCTTCACAGAAGCCGGGCAAGCCCTGGGGCTGGAGGGCAAAAAGCTGATCAATTGGGTGAATGATAAGCTGAAGGAAGCAGCCAAAGAGAGAGCAACCGAATGGGAGAAGGAGAGGGAAGCACAAGAAAGAAGAGAAGCAGCTGAAAGGGCATTCCAAGCAGCTGAAAGAGAAGCGGCTGAGAGAGAAGCGCAAGAAAGAAGAGAAGTGGCTGAAAGAGAATTTCAAGCTGCTGAAAGGGAGAAAGAAAGGGCACATGAACTGGCTATGGAAGTCCAGAGTGCCAACCTGACACCCACACCTCCTGCGCCCTCTCACCTCCACAGCATGGGCGGCCTCATTAGGGCTTGGGACGATAATGAGCCCGACACCTGGCTCGATCATGTCGAGCAGGTGTTCGGGAACTTCAATCCAACCCCTCAGGAAGTGGCCCTCCTCCTTGGCAAGCATCTCGCTGGCAAAGGGCGGACTGCATTCAAGGCCCTTCCCCTGAATGAGCGACACTATCTCGCCCTCGTCTAAGAGGCAATCCTTGGGGCTTACGAATTGACCCCAGACTGGTGGAGGCAGAAATGGAGACTATGCCAAAGGAGGCTAATCAGACGTAGACAGAGTGGGCAGCCAGGAAGACACCGGCACTCCGTAGGTGGACAAAGGCCTCCAACGCAACATCTGTTGAGGAGGTCTTAGAACTCTTTCAATTAGAGGACTTTCTTGCCTATGCCCCCCCCTGATCTTGCCACCCACTTGGTGGACAAGACCCCTAAGACCCTTCTGGAGTGCTGTAAATGGGCAGATGCCTATGACACCCACATCCATTGCAGAGTTCTTTAAAGAAGAAAATACATAATGCTCTCCCCCTCACTCCTGCTGCCACCTCTCAGCTTACCCAGCACCCCAATAACCTTCCTCGGAAACCTGAGTATGGGCTCTGCAACAAACCAGGTCACACCACAGAGCAGTGCCTCTCAAAGGTAGATCCTCCTCAGCAAGCTGCTGCCACTCCTCCAAATGGACTACCCAATCATAGTAACAAAAACAACGGCCATTAGAACAGAAACAACAGGCCCCAGCCTGATTTTAGCAAGAGTTTCTGTGACACCTGCAGAGTGCATGGGCGGGATGCCCCAAAAAAGAGCCTGTTTCTGCCATTGCTATGGCCTTGACAAATCCATCCACTCTAGGCACCCCTGCTCAGGGCCCCATATTTGTCGCACCTCCAAGAGGTCGCTATCCTGCCCACCAGGTCCAAGCGTTCAACGACACTGGTACGCAAGTCTCCATTATCCGAGAGGATAAAATTCCTTATGGAGCTAAGGTTGATAGGCACCAGTTCATAATGATAGAGAGCCTCAACCATGTCAAAATGTTCCTACCTACTGTCCAGCTGAGTCACACGACCTCACCGTTCGAAGATATGTACCATGGCAGTAGCAACCTATATACCAGGAGGTTATGATGTCCTGCTAGGACAAGATTTTCAGTCTCCTCCTGACTTTATACCGTATCAGGGCAGGCCCCCCCCCCCCCCTCACATAGCTCCAGACATGTTCCACGGGCCTCCAAGGACTACCTCTGCACAGCCAGGGCCACTTGAAGGTGCCAGGCAGTGCCAGGCTCCACTCCATCTCTCATGGATGTTGAGCCACGTTCGAGTCCTTCCACAGAGTCAGGAACTGCCTTAGTGCCAGTGCCAAGGCCAGACTCGAGTCTTCCCCCTGGAGCTCTAAGTCCCGGTCGCTCTCCCTCCGCTGGCTTGCCCCAACTACCCACGCCAGCAGTCAAGGAAGAGCCAATTCCAATAGGAATCCCCCAGGACAACCATAACCATAGTGGACACTCCACCAATGGTGCGGCCTCGCTGGCTGCCCCAGAGTCGGTCCTCTCCACGGGTAAGCACATCCCGAATACCATTACCTCATCCAATCCCCCTCCATCAGCAGCTAACCGGTCCCGGAGTAATGACTCTGCCGAATCCTATTTGGCCGAAGAACTCAGGGGAACCGAGCCATGCAGCACTAGGCACCGGGACAAGTGCCAAGGCCCCAGCTGTCGCAGCAGCTGGAGCAGATGCCCCTTTGGAATCTTCAAAGGGCTTGGATCCTCCAAGGCCCGACATAGCATTGTCAAACCGACCTCGGAGAGGTCGA
Organism: Macrobrachium nipponense; assembly: GCF_015104395.2. Lineage (NCBI taxonomy): Eukaryota > Metazoa > Arthropoda > Malacostraca > Decapoda > Palaemonidae > Macrobrachium > Macrobrachium nipponense. Next base: position 84,448,604 of record NC_087200.1, on the reverse strand, counting down.
AATAAGAAGGGAAAAGGGCGTCGAGGTTTTCCAAAACCTTACGAGAGCCAATAGTCTCTCTGCACTAGTGCCTGGCACAGTGCCACCCTCTTATAGAGAATTCTGATCCTCTCCATCCAGAAGAGTGCAAAACTCTGCTACTTCTACTTCTTTCTGACCCTTTGGTGACTTTCTTCTTTTCCTTCTGTATTGTCTGTATTTAATCCTCCTTGGTTTTTCCTTTCTTCTTATTTACTGCCTTGAGGCATTTGTTGTATATTGCATGCTCTGCTTAAGCCGAGCCAAACTGCCAGCTACCCTGCCCTTGTACTTCTTTACAAACTAGTATTGTAAAGTGCCACAATTGGCACCATGCCCTATTCTAGGTACTTAGAATTCCATTTAATTTGGGAAAATTTTAGCCAGCAAACGTTGCTATAGCTTAGCAATAATTTCAAAGCCTGGCTCGTTTATACATTAGTTGGTTACCTGTTCTGATTTGGTGTTATTCCCTAGTCTTTATATTTTGGGAGATTGACGTTGTTTTGATCAAATTTACATTTCGTTTTCTTGTGTGTGTTATATTATTTAATCCCTACGAAGAATTACTCCATTAAATTTCCCCTTGTTAGTGCACTAATGTTAGTGCTGATATAATTAATACTGTTAGGCGTCGTCTTGTTACGAGACAAAGTAACTTCATGAAACCGTAAGGCCATTAACACACCTGAACGTGTCATATCGATCCATCAACTGAGATAGTAGTATTATGTAGGATGTAACTTACCTGTAGGTTTAATGCCATATATAATCACTTCTTGTTGTTCATTGTTATTCTCAGTGTGATGTTATATTTTAAGGGAATTCTTATTTGAATATAGAAAGTTAATCTTTAGTCAAGTCACACTTCATTTTGCTTAATTCTCGGCCTGTCGAGTAAGACTTCATGAATATTATAATTGGCAGATTTTGAATATTGCTTATATTATAAGTCCACTCAAGGGAGAATGGAAGGCTCAGTAATCTATATTGAAATTGGTCCTTGTTTCTAGCTTGTCTTGTCCATTCCAACCCGTCTAGGGTTGAAATGTCCACTGGAATGGGGAGGTGTTCAAGATTTAAGCCAGAACCAAAACAAAGAAATAGTCTTTAACCCAAGATTAAAGAATCTATACGAGTTGCCCTTTCGACTTTGGAGGAATCCATTCTCCTGTCTTTTGAAAAAGCTATCTCTTCTCCCATTGGTTGTTGGAATTACTTCACAGGGACCGTAGGAGGAGCTTACCAGGAGAAAGCTTCAAAAGGCCTTGAACCCAGGAGAGGAGCTCTCAGAAGAAGACCAAACCTCAGTGAGGTCAAACCACTGACCCCTTACCAGACGCCGATGCCCCCCCCCCTCCTGGGCCTGGCTTTCCCATACTTTGGGAAGCCCAAGTAATACTTTTTAAAAGTCCATAGTGTCGATGACTTTCAAGGAGGGAGAAACACCAGCCAGCCATTTCTAAGGTACTGTAAAGGGACAAATTCCATTTCAAACTGAGAAGTTGTTTTTATCTCTGGATATTTCATTTCCTTTTTCCAAGGCGACTTGTGCCAGTTGTTTCATTTTTTCTCCCATCACCATCTGGGCTGCAATTCTGTAATTACTCCCCTGTGGATACTAGTAACTATTCCCGCCCCTATTGGATTTAATCCACGAAATAGTTTCTGCTGTGTAAATTTCCCAGTCATTTCATTCCCCCATGGGTGGCCTTTTGAGAGAAAATAGTGAGTAAAGTTTGCCCTTGTGTCCCCCTGCCTCACACCTATGTTCTCTATTTGCTAGTACAAACGCTGTTGCCTGGCTTGTGGTAAGGGACTTTTGGAAATCCGTTCGGAGGCTTTGCAAATTTTGATCCGTTGCGCAATTTCCCTAAAAGCGTTGGCCGGACTGCCTCCCCCACCACGTGTTTGGGTGGACTGAAAAGCAGTTTCACCTGCCCTTGGGTTCCTGAACCTCTGTAATTTAAATTTGTAAATAAAAATAGTAGTGCATTTGAAAAGAAATCGGAAGGTCCAGCTTTTATGTATATTCCTCCCTCATCAGTAAAACCGGCCTCCTATGGGCCATTAGTTTTGCAACTTGTTTTTAGTTTAGTTAAGTTTAGTTTTTCAACTTTTGTTTTTTTTTTCCCTTTGGTGTTCATAAACCCCTCATCCTCTAGTGAAGTCCTAAATTTTCAATGTAATTGTATTTTCTGGGACGGAGGAAGCGGACTCGGAATTTTGAAAAAATTATATTATATATATTATATATAATATACTATATATTATATATAATATATATATTATATTATATATATATATTAATATTATAATATGATAATATAGTTCTAGTATATATATATATATATAATATATAATATATATATATATATATTAATATATTACATATATTTAATATAATTTGTAAATTAATAAATATAATATATATATAATATATAATATTATAGTATATATTATATATATATATATATATATATATATTATATATATAATATATATGAATATATCTATACTAATATATATATAAAGTATTATATATATATATATATATTTATATATAATTTGTATAATAAAATATATATATTATAGATATATATATATATATATTATGTTGATCTATATATAATAATATATTATTTTATATAGATATAGATATTATATAAAATTCTGTTTTATTTACAACATGTTACAAACCTGAGGTCCCCTTTAGATTAGGGAAATTACTTTCAATGAAGCATAGAAATGGCCATTAAATTTTCACACAATGGTGGTTAGGCAGTTAACTAACGGTTCCCGGGGGTTTAAAAGGGGTAGGAGTTCCCACATTGTCCGGATAGAAGCCATTTTTACTAGTGACTGTAACCAGGACTTTACACAAAGTTCCTTGTTTTTACCACCGATGGGTTCCGGTTGGTGGGACGGGTATTTATTTTTATTTCTCTTAGTTATGTTTGGCGGGTACGTACGACGGTTCTTATTCTTCTTTTTTCTTCTTTTTTTCTGGTTCTCTTCATTGTTGACGGGTAATGTTTGACAAAGGATATTTGTCATATGGCTAACCTTGCATTTAATCTATTGTTTACGGCTTGAGTTTTCTTTTTTTTCATAGGAAACATTGTAAGATTTATTTTAATTTCGTTTTTAGCCCATGTCCTCTCAGGAGTTTCTTTTCTTATTGTCTTGGCATGGGAAACGTTCCTCAGGACTCTGGGCAAGTTTAAGCAACCACTTACTTATTTCTTATAATTAGATAAGTACAGTAGTTTCCATTTATTGATTGACAACACTTATCACACTAAAAATGGACCAGAGTGAGGAACGGCAACACACGCCTCCCGATTATAAGGACTGGTTCTTTGACTGACTTTCTCTAAGGACTTTAAATGAATTTTAAGTCCCTGGACCTAACTGTTTCCAATTAGCTCCTCCTTAAACTATCACCTCTAGAACACATCCTACTTTCTTTCATGAATGGATTTCCTTACTTCCAGTGCCACCTCCAGATTGAGTCTGATTGGTTTCGTCCCAATTGGACAGTAACCAACCCACTGGAAGGAGTCAAAGTTCTAATTTTCTGTGGAGCGGTTTGGCATTTTACTGTTTTCAAAAACAAAAAAAAGTGCCAAAGTTTTGGGGGGGGGGGCTTGGGTTTACGAAAACTGCTAGTTCGTTGGCAGTCCTTATGCTGTACACAATCTACTCCCTTTTTTCTACCTTAACTTCTGGTAGATTCTTCATCACTATATCTTTCACTATATATATTCTACCAGTGGTTTTCCTAACTAATTTGTTCCTAGCTAGACTCTAGACAGACTCTTGTTGTTTCCTAACAACAACCTCGGCCACCTACTGGCAGTATTCTAAAACTCTGGGGCAAATTCGAATACACTTATGAAACCATCTGTTTAAACTTTCCATATTATTTGGTTAAGGCTCTTTTCCTTGAATAGATCACAAATAGGTTTCGTGATCTGTAAGCAACATTGACTTTATGTCCCTAAGCAACTATATGCCTAAACTTACGTAATCCCCAATATAGAAGATAAGGCACCCTCTCATTTCGTAGTTGCTATAATTTCTTTCTGCCAGTGGTTGCGAAAACTCAGGGGGGGAGGGGTGCTCTCATTCTTTGGTTTTTCCTTGTTGCATTTAAAACTGCACCGACACCTGTACTAGAAGCATCGCCATGGACTAAGTAAAATTCTTTTGCAAAATCTGGGATACACTAAAATTGGATTTCTTTTTGTCATCATTTCCTTGAGTTGTTTGGAAAGCTCGTTTCATGTTCTGGCTTCCATTCATAAAACTACATCCACTTTTAGTTTAAATCTGGTTATGTGGTTTGGGCTTATAGTGGGCAAAATCCTTTAATGATAAACGGTCCCAAGCGGCCAGTAATAGCTGATCAATCCCTAGAGAAACCTTCTTAAGGATTTCCAAGTTAACTTTGGGGCTGGGATATTTTTACAATTGCCTTTATTGTTTTACCTTCCTGCATACGCCGTCCATTTTCACTGATGACATGTCCTAAAATAATTCTAATGATTTCATCATGAAATTGGACATTTCTTAATCTTTACTTTAATTTAAATCCTGCGCTCTTTAGTCTTTCTAACACTGGGTTTTCTAATATATTAAAGTGGGGACTATTCCAAGTCTTTGCTAGAAATGACTACATCCATCTAGATATACTGAAACCATCCTCTATAATCTCCCATAAGATTTGGAGGCATTAATCCGAGTAAAGGTTTAGGGGGCTGGCGGCTTATGTAAGACCCAAAGCGGGCATGGACTTCAAACTGTAAATGCTTTCCATTATGAGTACTAAAAGCTGTTAAGGGCTTGGAATTCTTCGTCTAAAGGTTACTTTGCCAATATCCACAAGGCAAGTCTAATGACGTAAATATGTTTTTTGCTCCACCCCCTAATTGAGGCTAAACATTATCATTTATAACTGTGGCACTGGCATCCATATCTGGAATGGTGTGTGAATTCCAATTTCCAATAAGTCTTATTACCATCCACCAAGTGCCATCTTTCTTTGGAACTAATAAGAGAGGGTGAATTAATTATATGGTGATTAGTAGAAGGTACTTTACACACCCATCTTGCTTCATTTCTTCAAATAACTAATCTACGATCGGTCGTTTGGACTTATTCGGTAACGTTTATAGTTAGGGAATAAAAGGGACAAGGGATTTTGAACGAAGGAAAAAATTCTATTTCTGGTGATTGGCTCGGTCGCCCGCCAATGAAAGGATCCTTAATATCATACTTTCGAGGTACAAATTAATCTAAAAGTTACCAGAGGAAAAACAAATTAAGAAAATGTCAGTAAAACTGACTCGCTCTACTCTTAAAAAGAAGTGTTCGTATATGGAATAGGGGCGAGTGGGGGAACACGACCACGAGACATTCAACCAATTAGAACACCAATTCCAAACTCCAGAATCCCCACAAGAAGAGAGCTGAATACCAACGGAGCGATTGCAGCCGCTACTAACTACTACTAGAGGACGCCACGGACAGCAGCGCCCCTACGCGGACATCCTTAATTCTAAAAACATCCGTTGTCCTCGGCTATGGGGGGGTAAACAACTACAGGGTGGGGTTTCATAGGGCGACACGAGCCAATCACCCAGAAATAGATTTTTCCTTTCGTCAAAATCCCTTTTTCAGGGTACTCAGCTCGTGGTCGGCCTATTGAAAGAAAGGTACCAAGAGAAACAGACAAGATGGGAAAAAAGGATAAAAAACAAAATGAAAAGCCCCCAGTTGTAAAAACGAGGGATATAATATTAAGTAAAATCCCCAAATTACAAGCATACAAACTAAAGTACTTAAACCATAACTTATTCTAAAACAGTAACAAATAAAAGGAAAAAAAAACCGTTAGTAACTTGGAAAAGTACTTAAAATTACAGTAAACATAGTAAAATATAATAATGGCAGTGGGTAATAATTAACAAAATAGATTTACGTTAAGAAAATTGATTTTACACAAAAATAGACAAAACAGCATTTGTTGTCCCTTAACCCTAGCATAAAAATAAGGGTAGGTACCCAATGAACGTTATAATATCAGTAAAACATTGTGGATGTCACCCTAGCCAAAAAGAAAAAAAAAATAAGGGACAATCCACTAGTATGATTCAGCGGCTAATGGTCTAGGATATCCGCCCCCCACCCCCCGAGTAGTAGCATGGCGATAGGGCTGAGGGCATGTTGGATGAGGTAGGTAGACAGGAAGGGACCTGGAATCTGTACTACGACTAACTATACTAGTATCAGGAGGAAACAATGTTGCCCGCTTGCTACTGCCCTGAAAATTTTAAAGATTCCAAGGACTTTAGAATAATGACCATTTAAAGACTGTCGGGATTTCCATCCAGTCTACTTTTTAAGATCCTCAAAGTTCATTATGTTGAAAGTAAATTAATTGAGGTGGCGTACTCCCCTGATAGCCATGTTGCTTTTTGGGAATGAATCAAAGGATTGGCGTTGTTTAATGCAAGTAAAGGATTTGTTGTCTAATACCTTTTACTGGACAAAGTAACCACCTTTTTCTCTCATGAAGAGAGAACAACTGAGGGATTCTTGAGGGATGGTACGAGATTAGAAAGGGCTCTAAAGTTGATACTGGGGCCACAGAGAGAAGGATCCTTGGGGAAGTGGGATGACTTTCCAAAGGGGCCCACCTTTGCAAGAGGATCCTCATTTTTAGCTAAAAAGCTACGATCCGGGAGCAAGCAGAAAACTTCTCCTGACGGGGAGGGGAATTGCCCACTAGGACCCGCATCTCTTGGATAGAGGCCGACAGATTCTGAAATTCTAGCTCCTGAAGCTTAGGTATTTTAATACAGAATAATGCCTTTCTAAGAAGCCATTACTGAAATGTACACCAGAACGAGTTTGTCAGTATCTTGCAAGCTAGTTTGAGGACCATCATTTAAGAACCATGAAAACTGCAGTAGGCCTTTGAGAAAGTCCTAAGTCTAGCACAGGCTTTAGGAATAGACGTGAAATAAGATTCCAGTCAGATCTTATCTGAAAACCTAAAACTGAAAGAAGAATCTTGCTTCAAAGCCGATTTATGAGTAGTAATAGTGCTAGCTGCCTAAACTCCTTTTTTCAAACCAAGGGATCTGACAAAAAGGATATAGCTAAGATTAACTGTCATGGTTGTTAGTGTTTGATTTCTTTCAGGAAAGATGGCTTAATTTTTTAACAACAGAGTCATATTGTCTAATGGTTGACTTCTCTCTATCTTGGATTCTTTAGGAGAGAATATTTTGTGGATCAATATTACGGCATCTTTAATTAGCCGCCAAACTTCATGAAGTCCATAAAGGTTAGGGTCTGAAAGAATTCCCTGAGGAAGCGGAAACACCAGTCCTCATTTGTACTGATTGTGACAGCTTGGGATTGGGAAATCCGTTTGACGGTCGGAGACCCAATTCCAGGAAAAAAGAGGATACCCAGTTGCTCTTTGGGGCCAGTCCGGTTTGCAATCAGGAGCCTACTATTTCCTTTGAAAGTCCTCAGCCTTGCTTAAGACTTTCCAAGAGAAGATTCACTGGAGGAAAAAAGCATAAATTTTTCTCCACTGGATCCCAATCTAACGACACGGCCGTCCGTTGGCATAAGCCAGAGGGGTCCAGGTTGGGGGCCACATAGCAAGGGAGCTTTGTGGTTCGCCTTGTGAGGCGGGAAGAGATCTGACTTGGAGACCTTGGGACTCTCCTGGCATATCCAACTGGAATGACCGCCCGTCCGTCTAGGACCACCATTCTGATTCCAGAGCCCGACGGAAAACTGACCGGGGGACTCAAAGCGTCTTGCTATCACATTTCTTACCCCCCCCCGCCAAGGTTGGAGTTGGCGGACAGATGCCATTTGGTGTTTGGTTTGCTAGGGCCAAAGATGGCGATCATTGACATGGTTTCACATGCTTGGATTTGGACCCTCCGTCTGTTGATGCAATGAACTACCACTGGCACTGTCCCAAAACTAGCCTTAGATGAGAACTTTTTCGGGGGAAGCAAGTCTCATTCAAGGTAAAGAAATACTGCCATTGCTTCCAGAACGTTTATGGTGGACGCTGGCGAAATTGAACTGACCAAGTCCCCATGAAACCTGTTTTGAAAAAACAAAAAAAACTGAGAATAGCCCCCCCACCCGGACAGGGCAGGGAGGCATCCCCCGTGTGAATGGTTAACAAAAACTAGGAAGGGGAATATTGAAGGGGTACCTGCTTGGCGAAGTTCTTTACTGTTTTGGACCATGGACGGATTAGTTGATTTGCGAAGGGATCTGTGGAATTACTGACAACTTGTCTCGAGATTTGGTGTTTGCTCTCGATCGCCAAACTTCGAATTTATATCTGTTTTAAGCCTTGCTTTTCAGGAGGATAAATCTGTTACCGAAGCAAACTGGAGGGACCCTAGGATTCTTTCCTTTCCTGGTTTCTCCTTGATGTTTGTTTGCAATTTGAGGAAATTGCCTGACAGATTTTGCTATTTTCCTTCCGTTTGGCCAACCTGGACTTGACAGATTGTGGGAAGACAAACTCCCATTGGATTCCCAGCCACTGACAAAACGAGACTTCCGGGGGTAAGTCCTTGGATTTCGTTTTGTTATCTGGGAACCCCAGATGTTCCAGAAAGTGGAACTAACCTTTTTGGTCGGTTCTTTGAGGACATTTCCATCGACGGTTTGGTGCCCAGCAATCAACCAATCGTCGAGGTATGCTGCTACCATGATTCCCTGAGTTCTCAATTGCTGTACAACCACTTCTGCTATTTTCGTGAATACCCTGGGGGCTACATTCAGACCGAAGAATGGGCATCACTTTGAATGAGAATGCCTGATTTCTTTCCTAGCCTGAATCCTAGGAATGGGCGGAAGTGTCTGGCTATAGGGATATGATAGTATGCGTCTGTAAGATCGATGGAGCATGTGACGGCTCCACGCGGAAGTAAGGTCCTTACTTGCGAGAGGGTAAGCATCTTGAACTTGTCGCAACGAATGAAAGAGTTTAGCTTTGACAAGTCTAAGATTACCCTTCTTTTTGTTGAGCCTTTCTTTGGCACGCTGAATAAGCGACCTTGAAATTTTAGATGCTTGACTCTCGCAATAGCTCCTTTCTGAAGGAGTTCCTCCGCGTAATCTGTCAATTCCTCTGATGGTATTTTGGCGGAATGATTTGATTGGAGGAGGATCTTTGATCCAACTCCAACCCAACCCTTTGGACACTATGCTCTGTGGCCCGCCCCAATTGCTGAACCCCCACCTGTGACGGAAGAGGAACAGCCTCCCTCCTACCTGGGGAGCCTCATTGTTGATGGGCGGGTTGACCACCACGCCCTCCTCTGAACTGCCTGCTCCTTGTCGCCCTTCCTGCGCCACGCTGGCGAAAGTAGCCTCTCGCCCTACCTCTCGGTTGCTTGTTAAAGGGAGTGTAGTTACCCTGACCTTCATACGTAGGGTTGAAGGCCGGCGAGAGTGCGTAGGAGGTCGACGGTTTGTGATTGAGGAGACAGCAGGAGGATGGGCTGGTTCTGTTTCGAACTAGCAGGTTGTCCCTGTTGGGTAACCGGGACGGCCTGAAACAAATTGCTGCTGTTGCTGGTGTTTCTGTAAGGCTGGAACCTTTTACCAGACTTCTTTGGTTTCTTACCAGCAGTGGCGGATTCTTGCTTCCTCTTGATGAAATACCCCACCTAGCTCTAAGGCTCTGGTTGAGCCTAGCAGCCTCGTGGTGCACTTCATTTACAGCGGACTCTGGGAAGAGATCCGCTCCCCACATGTTAGAAGCCAGGAGTCTATTAGGCTCGTGCCTAATAGTGCACTCCTGCAGAACGTGCTTTCGGCAATTCCTCCTAGCTTGGAAGAAGTCGAAAGCATCTGTCTGAACCGTCTGAAGCTGGGATTTGGCCAAGATCTTAACAGCGGTTCTGTAGCATATTGAGAGAGCAGCCATTTCCGTTATATCAGTGAATTGAGGGACCTGCCAAACCTAGTTCGCGCGTCGAACTCCGCCTGAATCAAGGAATCAGGCAGCCTTGGAAGCTTCTCGCCGAACTGGTCCATGGCGCAGTCCGGTTTGAGCTTGCCAAGCGTGAACGTGGCCTGGCAAGTTCTCCCACAATTCTCCAAAGCTGGGAAGAGCGGAGAAGTAGACTCCGCCTCCCTTAGCTGTGGCATGGGCTCATCCTTGAGGACTGCTGAAGAGTCCTCTCTATTATTTTCGTGGCGAACGGAGAGAAGCCTCTTCTTCCGTCGCAAAATAGTGAAAGGACTCTTATAGGCCTGGAGCTTAGTGTTTGTGCACTCCAGTCCTCAAGGCAGTGAACCCATTCCCGTTGGGCATGATCCCTACTGTAGGAGAACATCCTCCCTAGAGATCTTGTCTTCCCTAGTAAGAGCCGCTACAGTCAGCCTAGCATAGCCGATGAAAGGCTGCGTCAGACCCGAGGATAAAACTCGAAGTCCTCAATCCTTCGAGTTCCACACTCCGGGATAGAGATCATCCCATCCTTAAATGGAGCGTAGGCGGCTACTCTCCATGGGTTCTCCATAGAGAAAGCTGGCAGAGAGTCGTATGGCGGGAGCTGGAAAATACCAGCACTTGGCACTGGGGAGACTGGAAGAGGGACCTGAGAGAGCCCAGCTACTCGGTCCTCATTCTCTCTAACTCTGTTAGAGAGATCCTGGATGGACTGGCCTGATTGAGACAGAGTGCTCGACAGTTGTGTGCGAACATCTGCTCAAATCTCGTCCCCAGGGCGGAGACTTGCGAAACCAACCATCTCGCCCACCTGTTGCATCACCACTGCTGAGAAAGCAGTGGGATCAAAGGTGCTGGGTCCCGCTCCTCCCACCGGCGTTGCCGGAGTGGATGCGGTGGAGGCAGGAGAAGGCATTGGCTCGGCGGGAGCGCGAGCCTTCTCCTTAGAAGCCTTGCTTCTAGAGCTCTTCGAGTAAGAAGAGCTCGGCTTGGCCTTCACCGCGTCAGCGTAAGAAGTCGAAGACTTCCTAGCCGAAGAAGACGAAGACGACTTCTTAGAAGTCGTCTTAGATAGAGTCTTCGGTTCTCTCTGTCCCTTCACCTTTGGGGTACAGAGAGAGCGGGAGAGCGGGTAGGGATCTCAGATCCCACAAAGCCTTGGAAAGAAGCGCTCGAAGAAGGGACAGGAGAAGATCCAGGAACACCCAAGGAAAGACCTTGGGCGCCCGACACACCTACCTCAACCAACAAATCCTCTGCCCCTACCGCCATAGGCTCGATGTTTAGGTCCAGGGCAGCGACGTCCGGGGCCGGCTCCTGTGAAGCTACGACCCCGAAAGATTGCTGAAGATCTTGCTGGATGGAGGCTATGAGAGGGGCTGCGGACAAGGGGTCAACATACCCTGTTGACTTGCCCGCAGGGAAGATCTGGACGGCCAGCTTCTTGTCAAGGATGTACGGCTGGCCTTTGGCGGCGTTCTTCCCGGCCGCCCCCCCACCCACGCTTTCAGGGTAGCAAGGGCGACCTCCCTCACCCCAGTAGCCTGAAAGAAAGGGCGAGATGAGCTTCTAATGGCGGCGGAACGGGGTTAACAAACTTATGTCTAAGAGTTGTTAGTAAATTGATAAAGAAGCCTAATCGACTTACCCCCCTCCACCAGCTGACTGACTAGGTCGTAGCAGATGGCGCAGGCTTCCGGGTGCCAGACGATCATATCGTTGAATGACGTGGCACATGGAGCGTGAGACCTGCACTCATCGTGGCCGCAGGGGTCGTACAACGTCGCGTTGCACGCCGGGACCTGACAGTTGGTAGCCTGTAAGTGGAAAGATACATGAGTATCAGGAGAACACTTACAGCCTAACAGTTGCTCCGCTGGTGCCGGAGCGAGAAAGTTAGATTAAACCAGAGCCCCGCCATAATACGTGTGGTAACAAGGTTGGTTGGTTGTCCTAGGCTATTGCTCCGCTGACAGGCGGAGACAAGAGATAGAACCCAACCAGGAGTGGTGGTAAAAGGAAACCATGACGAAAAATGGCGGGGATGGTAAACATATGAATAATAAAATTAAACAAATCATCGAAAATTAGGGTATATCCTTAAAATAATAATAATATCAAACCTTCCTCCACCCGTCTACTAGAAGAGTGCCCGGGTAAGAAGCAAGCTCCCTTCCGGTAGCGGGGGAGAGATGTAAGGATATAGTAGGCAAGCAACCGACCACTAGTAGTGACCACCCCGCCCGCTGGCGGAGCCAGTAATCTATAACCAAAGGTGCCCCGGCTGCGACGGAAGGCTCCGTTCGTTATAGAAAGGGAAGGTGGCTGAGCAACTGGGAAGGGGGGGGAGGGTCTCGGCGTAACACGGCGGAGAGAGAGAGGGGGGGGGTTGGCCTACTCCCTCCCCGTCTCAACAACTACCCCGCTCGCGGATCCACCCGGTACCCTGATTGGTGGTCGCCTATCCCCCCACCCCCCGCTGGGAGGAACCCCTGGCCACCTCAGAGAGGGAGGGAGGAAGGCAACTGAGGTTGTCATGACAACCAAGGGGTCCCCCAGCGCCTCCCTATACCTGGTAGGGAGGGAAGGGGAAGGTAAGGTGCGATGGAACACGTGACCGCAAGTGGCCTAAGCCGCGAGCAACACAACCGAGGGTAGGGCCACGTGAACCAGGCTGTACCAAACCATGGGACATGCACCTAGGCCTAGCCTAACACCCTAAATAGAATAAATTACATCGTAAAGATGGAAAAGACACTTTTAGTAGAAGAAAAAGAAAAACCCAGGAGAGGCAAACTGTTCCGAGGAACAGAAGCCTATTCGTAGCCAGCGATAGCCGATGAAGAGCAAGAGCCGGGAGTGCATGGGCTAGAACAATAATAATAGCCCTAAATACCAAACTAAGAGAAATGGTAAAGGGGCTATCTGCTAAACCTCGATGTAAAAAACGATGAACGTAATATAGTAAGCCCATAAGTATAAGAAGTCCCAGTATGGACGGACCGGGAATTCTTAACGAGGCAGCATGGCGCCACCACGAGACAACCGGGAAACCGTATATGACCTATTAGAAGGAAAATACTGGTTCCCGGAAGACAAAAATATAGTAAAAACATTACTTATGAGGCACTTTAACTTAGCCGTTGCGATGGCAGAACGTTCCATAACGAAGATGATAAGAAATTCCGTAAAAGGCACAAGCACAGAGAAAATGCGTCTGAACGCTAGCGCTAATGATTAAGGATGACCGCTAGGGGCGCTGCTGTCCGTTGGCGTCCTCTAGTAGTAGTAGTAGCCGGCTGCATCGCCCGTTGGTATCAGCTCTCTCTTGTGGGGATTCTGATTGAAGTTCTAATTGGTGAATGTCTCGTGGTAGTGTTCCCACTCGCCCCTATTACCATACCGACACTTCTTTTTAAGAGTGAGCGAGTCAGTTTTACTGACATTTTCTTAATTTTAAATTTTGTTTTCTCTGGTAATTTTAGATTAATTTTACCTAGAAAGTATGATATTAAGGATCCTTTCATAGGCCGACACGAGCTGAGCCCAGAAAATGGTTTAGTTCCATCTTGTATTAAAATTTTATGTTGCAAAGTATCTGTTCTGCCTAACTTATCTCCTTCTAAGGCAATGACATCTCTATACCTTTCCAATATTTTGTAATAGTTTAACTCTATTCTGAGGAAAGTCCTGTATTATTTACTTCTTTATTTAGAATTGAACTTGGTTCTGTGCTAGAGAAGAATGCTTTTTCACTTAATTGTTAGTAAAGGATTATTCACTACAATTCCTGTACAAAATTCTATACCAGGTCTTAGTATTAGTCTTTTGTCTGAAAAATTCTGGACGTATGTCTCACAGTTATTACCTTTCACGTGAACTAGGGAATTGTCCATCCTAACAAAGTCAGGTAAGTTTTCATTAGTTAGCATTACATCCTTTTCATGCAAGTCTTCGTCTGCTTTAGCCCTAAGACAAACTTTGGTTAGACATTGCGGGTACAAAACTACTTCTCTATAAGCACAAATGTGACAGTATGGTCATCTGCAGTACTGATTAAACATATTTCTTCGTCATCGCGTATCTGTGAGAAATAACAGACATCTGTTTCATCCGAACTTTCATCCAGTAGTATTGTTGAGTTTAATTCGCCCTTATTTATTGTTCCTAATAACAGGACTTCATTGATATATTTTTCTTCTTTATTTTCATCCATTATATGTACAATCAATTTCTGATTCATCTTCATAAATTTGTTCACATGCATTAATATGTTCCGCAGCAATGAATTGTTCAGGGGAATTAAATTGTTCAGCTGCGTCAATTTGTTCAGAGTCAAAACTCTGCTCAGAAGTCTGAGTATCAAGGCTTGCATTGTTAATATTATTTATTTGTGCACAATCTATCATAGAAACCTTCCTGGCTAAGGACATTTCTTGTAAATTATTATTTCTACCACTTATTCCACTATTATCTGTGCTAGCATTATTATCTATCTTATCCTCTTGGATGTTCGATTCTCTAGATGTCGTCTCAGATAAATTGATCAGATTTATGCAAGGCTTTCCTTCTTCTAGCTGAAAACAAACATTTTCTCTATTTCTGGGTGGCAAATTGATTTTATTTTCTCCACAATCTAACATTATTCTACATCTCCGCATAGCTTTATATGAAAACAGCGCTTGCGTAGGGTAAAACCTTTCTTCTAATACTACAAATACTTCCTTAAAAGTTTTGTCTAAAATCTCTATGTCCAGTGTGACATTGCCTAGCGCCTTTAGTTTGTTTTTTCCGGCTATTCTTATAATTCTACCAGGACCTTGTATTTCTGTATCTGCAAAGCCTAAATGTTTTGTTAATGTTTGTTTATCTATTATATTTACTGTACTGCCTGTATCTAAAAGGATTGAGCATGGTTTATTATTAATTCTGGTTTGGATGATAGGTAAATCTTCTTGGCATATTTCTTTATCCTTTACTGAAAATACTATCTCCTTATTTACTTCAAAATGAAACTTGAAATTATCTCCCTGACCTACCGTAACTATTTCATTCTCATTTTCTACTGGTAAGGAAGCTTTTTTTGTGTATTACCCCCTTCTGTAATTGTCACTGAGTCTGATTATTATTTTAGGGTGTACTACTTTTGGCATTATGGTTAGTATTGGTATTTTTGAACCAACAATTTTGTGTTAGGTGACCTGTCCTATTACAATGAAAACAATACCTTGGTCGCCTACAATTCTGAGTTGTGTGGTTGGAATAACCACAATTGGCACAATTTTGTTCCTGCTTATTATTTTGTGTTTTATTATCTCCGGAGCTCTGACTGTGGTTTTGGGCTGAACGAATTTGGATTATTATTGTTTGGATTTCCTCTATGCTGTTGAGGCCTACATTTACTATTCTTGTTTGCTTGGAAAAATTTCCCATTACTATTTCTTGGATTATTCCTAGGATCTTGTTTTCCTTGTTGTTTATGTTTGAAATTTCTAGCTCTGTCTGGAACACTATCTGTCTTTCCTTGGAAATTATTCCTATTTCTACTAGGGTTTCCATTATTTACAAAACCTGTAAATTCTTTTGCCAGATTCAGTCCCTTTTTGCACATTTCCTTTTTCATAAATCTTAAAGCTGCTAGACTATCCTGCTTAGGATCAGGATCCTGTTTCTTAAAGACTTGTTTTTCTTCTTCCCCGATAGCGTCATATACTATACCATGAAATATACAATTCAAAATCTCTTTCATACTGACTAAATCCTTTGTGTCACGACTAAATGCATCACCATCGCCATAACTACGCCGCTCGTTTCAAATCTGTGGTCAAGTTAACGAATCGAATTTTCTATGTCTGTATGTAAGTATGCAATACTATCCCCATCGTACTTCTGGTGTAGGAACCTTCCAAGGTTATACCATTTATCTTGCTGGTAAACCGGCTCCCAAAGTTCTAGGCACACCTTCTTAAATTCAGCGAAGGTCGGAATCTCCTGAAACTTAGCGGACGTGAGAGTGCGATGTGCATCTCCCCGTTCTGAACTAACATAAAGTAACGCTTCATCTATTTTCTTGCGTTCATCGGTAATTCCACTAGCTGAAATTCGACTTTCAGTCTCTGTTATCCACTGAGATACTGTATATGCTTCTAACTTAATTTTGTCAGGATGACCCCTTTCTACATTACCGCAAAAGCGTGTAGCCTGTGTTATTACAGCGGCCTGTGCCATTCTAGAGTAACTAGTTTGTACTTGCAATGGGTTAGGAATGTTATTATGGTTATTAACAATCCCACTAGTCGTGGGTCTATTTGCTACTGTCGAGCTCGGTATTCTGGTTGGACTTTCGCTATGCGATCATCGTGGAAAATTATTCGTCTGAGTATTTAGTCTCGAGCGTCTGTCAGGAGTTGGACATAGGCTATAGTGGCTCAGGTTGGGAGTTCTGCTTCTTCGTAACCTAGTAATAATTTCATGAAAATTGCGGTTCATACTAACAGCTTAGACTAGATAATTTAAAAAAAATAGATGCATTGTTGTACTTACATTATCTTCATACTGAGTCTGTCTTCCTTATTGCGATCCCTAGATAACCTATATAATTTCTCTTATTTCCTAGTGTTTCCTTCCTTCAATCTGGAAAAACATTAACATTAGTATATTGCCGTTATTCCTTATTCACACCACTGCACTTTATGAACTGAATGACAATATCTTTATTGTTTCTAGATTTATCACAATCAATGAAGGAAGAAAGGAAATTATTTTATCTTACAACTTTACGGCAAGAAAAATTTCATCTCAAAACTACTTGTTATGAACTATTTTATAAAAACATTTTTATTTTATTGCAGTGTGTGAGAATTTTCTATTTTGATTTATTTTCAGATGTTAATCTATCAGGATACTTTAAACTTTTCTTCTTGTTGCTGGTTGCCGATCACTTCTGCGTCGCCATCTCCGGCTCTTCTGTTTCACTATGTGGCAGCGTCATCCGTGCGCTGCCGTAATTCACACCACCGTTGAAGTCCTAAATATTCTAATAATTTCATCATGAATTGACATTTCTTAATCTTTATCTTTAATCCTGCGCTCTTTAGTCTTTCTAACACTGTTTCTAATGTCTTAAAGTGACTATCCAAGTCCTTGCTAGAAATGACTACATCATCTAGATATACTGAAACATCCTCTATATCTCCTAAGATTTGGAGCATTAATCGAGTAAAGGTTAGTGGGGCTGATGTAAGACCAAAGGGCATGACTTCAAACTGTAAATGTTCCTTATGAGTACTAAAAGCTGTTAAGGGCTTGGATTCTTCGTCTAAAGGTACTTGCCAATATCCACTAAGCAAGTCTAATGACGTAAATATTTTTGCTCCACCTAATTGAGCTAACATATCATTTATAACTGGCATTGGCATCCTATCTGGAATGGTGTGTGAATTCAATTTCCAATAGTCTATTACCATCCACCAAGTGCCATCTTTCTTTGGAACTAATAAGAGAGGTGAATTATATGGTGATTTAGAAGGTACTATTACACCATCTTGCTTCATTTCTTCAAATAACTAATCTACGATCGGTCGTTGACTTATTGGTAACTTATAGTTAGGGATATAAAATGGTTTAGTTCCATCTTGTATTAAAATCTTATGTTGCAAAGTATTTGTTCTGCCTAAATTATCTCCTTCTAAGGCAATGACATCTCTATACCTTTCCAATATTTGTAATAGTTTAACTCTATTCTGAGGAAAGTCTGTATTATTTACTTCTTTATTTAGAATTGAACTTGGTTCTGTGCTAGAGAAGAATGCTTTTTCACTTAATTGTTAGTAAAGGATTATTCACTACAATTCCTGTACAAAATTCTATACCAGGTCTTAGTATTAGTCTTTTGTCTGAAAAATTCTGGACGTATGTCTCACAGTTATTACCTTTCACGTGAACTAGGGAATTGTCCATCCTAACAAAGTCAGGTAAGTTTTCATTAGTTAGCATTACATCCTTTTCATGCAAGTCTTCGTCTGCTTTAGCCCTAAGACAAACTTTGGTTAGACATTGCGGGTACAAAACTACTTCTCTATAAGCACAAATGTGACAGTAATGGTCATCTGCAGTACTGATTAAACATATTTCTTCGTCATCGCGTAACTCTTGAGAAATAACAGACATCTGTTTGCATCCGAACTTTCATCCAGTAGTATTGTTTGAGTTTAATTCGCCCTTATTTATTGTTCCTAATAACAGGACTTCATTGATATATTTTTCTTCTTTTATTTTCATCATTATATGTACAATCAATTTCTGATTCATCTTCATAATTTGTTCACATGCATTAATAATGTTCCGCAGCAATGAATTTGTTCAGGGAATTAGATGTTCAGCTGCGTCAATTTGTTCAGAGTCAAAACTCTGCTCAGATGTCTGAGTATCAAGGCTTGCATTGTTAAATTCAATATTTTTATTTGTGCACAATCTATCATAGAAACCTTCCTGGCTAAGGACATTTCTTGTAAATTATTATTTCTACCACTTATTCCACTATTATCTGTGCTAGCATTATTATCTATCTTATCCTCTTGGATGTTCGTTATTCTAGAAGATGTCGACTCAGATAAATTGATCAGATTTATGCAAGGCTTTCCTTCTTCTAGCTGAAAACAAACATTTCTCTATTTCTGCGTGGCAAATTGATTTTATTTTCTCCACAATCTAACATTATTCTACATCTCCGCATAGCTTTATATGAAAACAGCGCTTGCGTAGGGTAAAACCTTTCTTCTAATACTACAAATACTTCCTTAAGTTTTGTCCTAAAATCTCTAGTCCAGTGTGACATTGCCTAGCGCCTTTATTTGTTTTCCGGCTATTCCCCTTATAATTCTACCAGGACCTTGTATTTCTGTATCTGCAAAGCCTAAATGTTTTGTTAATGTTGTTTATCTATTATATTTACTGTACTGCCTGTATCTAAAAGGATTGAGCATGGTTTATTATTAATTCCTGGTTTGGATGATAGGTAAATCTTCTTGGCATATTTCTTTATCCTTTACTGAACAAAATACTATCTCCTTATTTACTTCAAAACGAAACTTGAAATTATCTTCCCTGACCTACCGTAACTATTTCATTCTCATTTTCTACTGGTAAGGAAGCTTTTTTTTGTGTATTACCCCCTTCTGTAATTGTCACTGAGTCTGATTATTATTTTATTTTGGGTGTACTACTTTCGGCATTATGGTTAGTATTGGTATTTTTGAACCAACAATTTTGTGTTAGGTGACCTGTCCTATTACAATGAAAACAAAATACCTTGGTCGCCTACAATTCTGAGTTGTGTGTTGGAATAACCACAATTGGCACAATTTGTTCCTGCTTATTATTTTGTGTTTTATTATCTCCGGAGCTCTGACTGTGGTTTGGGCTGAACGAATTTGGATTATTATTGTTTGGATTTTCCTCTATGCTGTTTGAGCCTATATTTACTATTCTTGTTTGCTTGGAAAAATTTCCCATTACTATTTCTTGGATTATTCCTAGGATCTTGTTTACCTTGTTGTTTATGTTTGAAATTTCTAGCTCTGTCTGGAAAAACACTAATCTGTCTTTCCTTGGAAATTATTCCTATTTCTAACTAGGGTTTCCATTATTTACAAAACCTGTAAATTCTTTTGCCAGATTCAGGTCCCTTTTTGGCACATTTCCTTTTTCATAAATCTTAAAGCTGCTAGACTATCCTGCTTAGGATCAGGATCCTGTTTTCTTAAAGACTTGTTTTTCTTCTTCCCCGATAGCGTCATATACTATACCATGAAATATACAATTCAAAATCTCTTTCATACTGACTAAATCCTTTGTGTCACGACTAATTGCATCACCATCGCCGATAACTACGTCCGGCTCGTTTCAAATCTGTGGTCAAGTTACGAATCGAATTTTCTATGTCTGTATGTAAGTATGCAATACTATCCCCATCGTACTTCTGGTGTAGGAACCTTCCAAGGTTATACCATTTATCTTGCTGGTAAACCGGCTCCCGAAAGTTCTAGGCACACCTCTTTAAATTCAGCGAAGGTCGGAATCTCCTGAAACTTAGCGGACGTGAGAGTGCGATGTGCATCTCCCCGTTCTGAACTAACATAAAGTAACGCTTCATCTATTTTCTTGCGTCATCGGTAATTCCACTAGCTGAAATTCAACTTTCACGTCTCTGTTATCCACTGAGATACTGTATATGCTTCTAACTTAATTTTGTCAGGATGACCCCTTTCGACATTACCACAAAGCGTGTAGCCTGTGTTAGTACAGCGGCCTGTGCCATTCTAGAGTAACTAGTTTGTACTTGCAATGGTTAGGAATGTTATTAGCGTTATTAACAATCCCACTAGTCGTGGTCTATTTGCTACTGTCGAGCTCGGTATTCTGGTTGGACTTTCGCTATGCGATCGTCGTGGAAAATTATTCCGTCTGTAGTATTTAGTCTCGAGGCGTCTGTCAGGAGTTTGACGTAGGCTATAGTGGCTCGGTTGGGAGTTCTGCTTCTTTGTAACCTAGTAATAATTTCATGAAAATTGCGGTTCATACTAACAGCTTAGACTAGATAATTTAAAAACAAAAAAATAGATGCATTGTTTGTACTTACATTATCTTCATACTGAGTCTGTCTTCCTTATTGCGATCCCATAGATAACCTATATAATTTCTCTTATTTCCTAGTGTTTCCTTCCTGCAATCTGGAAAAACATTAACATTAGTATATGCCGTTATTCCTTATTCACACCACTGCACTTTATGAACTGAATGACAATATCTTTATTGTTTCTAGATTTATCACAATCAATGAAGGAAGAAAAAGGGAAATTATTTTATCTTACAACTTTACGGCAAGAAAATTTCATCTCAAAACTACTTGTTATGAACTATTTTATAAAAACATTTTTATTTTATTGCAGTGTGAGAATTTTCTATGATTTATTTTTCAGATGTTAATCTATCAGGATACTTTAAACTTTTCTTCTTGTTGCTGGTTGCCGATCACTTCTGCGTCGCCGTCCGGCTCTTCTGTTTCACTTGTGGCAGCATCATCCCGTGCGCTGCCGTAATTCACACCACCGTTGAAGTCCTAAATATTCTAATGATTTCATCATGAATTGACATTTCTTAATCTTTATCTTTAACTCCTGCGCTCTTTAGTCTTTCTAAACACTGTTTCTAACTGTCTTAAAGTGACTATCCAAGTCTTTGCTAGAAATGACTACATCATCTAGATATACTGAAACATCCTCTATATCTCCTAAGATTTGGAGCATTAATCGAGTAAAGTTAGTGGGGCTGATGTAAGACCAAAGGGCATGACTTCAAACTGTAAATGTTCCTTATGAGTACTAAAAGCTGTTAAGGGCTTGGATTCTTCGTCTAAAGGTACTTGCCAATATCCACTAAGCAAGTCTAATGACGTAATATTTTTGCTCCACCTAATTGAGCTAACATATCATTTATAACTGGCATTGGCATCCATCTGGAATGGTGTGTGAATTCAATTTCCAATAGTCTATTACCATCCAGTGGCCATCTTTCTTTGGAACTAATAAGAGAGGTGAATTATATGGTGATTTAGAAGGTACTATTACCACCATCTTGCTTCATTTCTTCAAATAACTAATCTACGATCGGTCATTGACTTATTTGGTAACTTATAGTTAGGGATATAAAATGGTTTAGTTCCATCTGTATTAAACTCTTATGTTGCAAAGTATTTGTTCTGCCTAAATTATCTCCTTCTAAGGCAATGACATCTCTATACCTTTCCAATATTTGTAATAGTTTAACTCTATTCTGAGGAAAGTCTGTATTATTTACTTCTTTATTTAGAATTGAACTTGGTTCTGTGCTAGAGAAGAATGCTTTTTCACTTAATTGTTAGTAAAGGATTATTCACTACAATTCCTGTACAAAATTCTATACCAGGTCTTAGTATTAGTCTTTTGTCTGAAAAATTCTGGACGTATGTCTCACAGTTATTACCTTTCACGTGAACTAGGGATTGTCCATCCTAACAAAGTCAGGTAAGTTTTCATTAGTTTAGCATTACATCCTTTTCATGCAAGTCTTCGTCTGCTTTAGCCCTAAGACAAACTTTGGTTAGACATTGCGGGTACAAAACTACTTCTCTATAAGCACAAATGTGACAGTATGGTCATCTGCAGTACTGATTAAACATATTTCTTCGTCATCGCGTATCTGTGAGAAATAACAGACATCTGTTTCATCCGAACTTTCATCCAGTAGTATTGGTTGAGTTTATTCGCGCCCTTATTTATTGTTCCTAATAACAGGACTTCATTGATATATTTTTCTTCTTTATTTTCATCCATTATATGTACAATCAATTTCTGATTCATCTTCATAATTTGTTCACATGCATTAATATGTTCCGCAGCAATGAATTGTTCAGGGGAATTAAATTGTTCAGCTGCGTCAATTTGTTCAGAGTCAAAACTCTGCTCAGAAGTCTGAGTATCAAGGCTTGCATTGTTAATATTATTTATTTGTGCACAATCTATCATAGAAACCTTCCTGGCTAAGGACATTTCTTGTAAATTATTATTTCTACCACTTATTCACTATTATCTGTGCTAGCATTATTATCTATCTTATCCTCTTGGATGTTCGATTCTCTAGAAGATGTCGACTCAGATAAATTGATCAGATTTATGCAAGGCTTTCCTTCTTCTAGCTGAAAACAAACATTTTTCTCTATTTCTGCGTGGCAATTGATTTATTTTCTCCACAATCTAACATTATTCTACATCTCCGCATAGCTTTATATGAAAACAGCGCTTGCGTAGGGTAAAACCTTTCTTCTAATACTACAAATACTTCCTTAAAAGTTTTGTCTAAAATCTCTGTCCAGTGTGACATTGCCTAGCGCCTTTATTTGTTTTCCGGCTATTCCCCTTATAATTCTACCAGGACCTTGTATTTCTGTATCTGCAAAGCCTAAATGTTTTGTTAATGTTTGTTTATCTATTATATTTACTGTACTGCCTGTATCTAAAAGGATTGAGCATGGTTTATTATTAATTCTGGTTTGGATGATAGGTAAATCTTCTTGCATATTTCTTTATCCTTACTGAAAATACTATCTCCTTATTTACTTCAAACGAAACTTGAAATTATCTCCCTGACCTACCGTAACTATTTCATTCTCATTTTCTACTGGTAAGGAAGCTTTTTTTGTGTATTACCCCCTTCTGTAATTGTCACTGAGTCTGATTATTATTTTAGGGTGTACTACTTTTGGCATTATGGTTAGTATTGGTATTTTTGAACCAACAATTTTGTGTTAGGTGACCTGTCCTATTACAATGAAAAAAAACCTTGGTCGCCTACAATTCTGAGTTGTGTGGTTGGAATAACCACAATTGGCACAATTTTGTTCCTGCTTATTATGTGTGTTTTATTATCTCCGGAGCTCTGACTGTGGTTTGGGCTGAACGAAATTTGGATTATTATTGTTTTGGATTTCCTCTATGCTGTTGAGGCCTATATTTTACTATTCTTGTTTGCTTGGGAAAAATTTCCCATTACTATTTCTTGGATTATTCCTAGGATCTGTTTACCTTGTTGTTTATGTTTGAAATTTCTCTAGCTCTGTCTGGAACACTATCTGTCTTTCCTTGGAAATTATTCCTATTTCTACTAGGGTTTCCATTATTTACAAAACCTGTAAATTCTTTTGCCAGATTCAGTCCCTTTTTTGCACATTTCCTTTTTCATAAATCTTAAAGCTGCTAGACTATCCTGCTTAGATCAGGATCCTGTTTCTTAAAGACTTGTTTTTCTTCTTCCCCGATAGCGTCATATACTATACCATGAAATATACAATTCAAAATCTCTTTCATACTGACTAAATCCTTTGTGTCACGACTAAATGCATCACCATCGCCAATAACTACGCCGGCTCGTTTCAAATCTGTGGTCAAGTTACGGATCGAATTTTCTATGTCTGTATGTAAGTATGCAATACTATCCCCATCGTACTTCTGGTGTAGGAACCTTCCAAGGTTATACCATTTATCTTGCTGGTAAACCGGCTCCCAAAGTTCTAGGCACAACCTTCTTAAATTCGCGAAGGTCGGAATCTCCTGAAACTTAGCGGACGTGTGAGTGCGATGAGCATCTCCCCGTTCGGAACTAACCTAGAGTAACGCTTCATCTATTTTCTTGCGTTCATCGGTAATTCCACTAGCTGAAATTCGACTTTCAGTCTCTGTTATCCACTGAGATGCTGTATATGCTTCTAACTTAATTTTGTCAGGATGACCCCTTTCTACCTTACCGCAAAAGCGTGTAGCCTGTGTTATTACAGCGGCCTGTGCCATTCTAGAGTAACTAGTTTGTACTTGCAATGGGTTAGGAATGTTATTATGGTTATTAACAATCCCACTAGTCGTGGGTCTATTTGCTACTGTCGAGCTCGGTATTCTGGTTGGACTTTCGCTATGCGATCGTCGTGGAAAATTATTCGTCTGAGTATTTAGTCTCGAGCGTCTGTCAGGAGTTGGACGTAGGCTATAGTGGCTCGGGTCGGGAGTTCTGCTTCTTTGTAACCTAGTAATAATTTCATGAAAATTGCGGTTCATACTAACAGCTTAGACTAGATAATTTAAAAAAATAGATGCATTGTTGTACTTACATTATCTTCATACTGAGTCTGTCTTCCTTATTGCGATCCCTAGATAACCTATATAATTTCTCTTATTTCCTAGTGTTTCCTTCCTTCAATCTGGAAAAACATTAACATTAGTATATGCCGTTATTCCTTATTCACACCACTGCACTTTATGAACTGAATGACAATATCTTTATTGTTCTAGATTTATCACAATCAATGAAGGAAGAAAGGAAATTATTTTATCTTACAACTTTACGGCAAGAAAAATTTCATCTCAAAACTACTTGTTATGAACTATTTTATAAAAACATTTTTATTTTATTGCAGTGTGTGAGAATTTTCTATTTTGATTTATTTTCAGATGTTAATCTAGCAGGATACTTTAAACTTTTCTTCTTGTTGCTGGTTGCCGATCACTTCTGCGTCGCCGTCCGGCTCTTCTGTTTCACTTGTGGCAGCGTCATCCGTGCGCTGCCGTAATTCACACCACCGTTGAAGTCCACTGCGCTGCCTTGTCCATGGGTAAAAATCGTAGCGATGTATGGAGAAATGGGCGCTGTCTCACCAATTATGATAGTTTAGCGCTCGTAGGTTGATTGAAGAATTCCGTCGTCAACCGCCTAACCATGAAGTTCTCGCTGCGTTGTATTCAATCTTCTTCTATCAGCCTTAATGCGTTTTTGCGTATCTCTTTATCGAGTTTATGGCTTAGGAATGCAGTGAACCTAGTTCAGTATTCTTCGTAGAAATTCACTGCGTTTCGTCGCTCAGTTTTCGTTCGCCTTCTCAGCAGAATCGAAGTGTTGTTTGGTCTACGGTGCTTGAAGTTATTTCATTATTTTCCGTTGCCCTTTTTCTTTTTCTTCATTCTTCGAGTTATTGAACTCGGAATTTCTTCTTTTTAATTGCTGAGTTCGTGCCTGGTATCAACGCTCTTTTATTGGCAGTTTTATATCTTCCACTCTGTTTAATTTTTCCACTGTGTGTGTGTGTGTGTTTTTATATCGGTGTTTTTGCACTTGGAATCCCACCGCTGCCACCACTTATGTGACAGGTATTAATTTTTATTTCTCTTCGTTATGTTTGCGTGGCATAATTACGAGTTCTTATTCTCTCTCTTCTTCTTCTGGTTCTCTTCATTGTTACGGGTAATGTTTGAAAGGCTATTTGTCATATGGGCTAACCTTCATTTATCACTTGTTACGGTTGAGTTTCTTTTTTTCATAGGAACATTGTAGATTATTTAATTCGTTTTAGCTATGTCTCTCAGGAGTTTCTTCTTATTGTCTTTGGCAAGGGAAACGTCTCAGGACTCTGGGCAAGTTAAACACCACTTACTTATTTCTTATAATTAGATAAAGTACAAAGTTCACACTATTGATTGACTACACTATCACACTAAAATGGAACAGAGTGAGAAGGAACACAGCCTCCCCGTATAAGGACTGGTTCTTGACTGACTTTCTCTAAGACTTCAAATGAAATGAAGTCTGGACCTAACTGTTTCAATTAGCTCCTCCTTAACTATCCTCTAGGACACATCCTACTTCTTCATGAATGGCTTTCCTTACTTCCGGTGCCACCTCCAGATTAGTCTGATTGGTTTTGTCCCTTGATGGTAACCACCCGCACTAAAGGAGTCAAAGTTCATATTTTCTGGTGCGGTTTGCATTTTACTGTTTTCAAAAACAAGTGCCAATGTTTTGGTCTGGTTTACGAAACTGCTATTCGTGCAGTCTTATGCTGTACACATCTACTCCCTTTTCTACCTTAACTTCTGGTAGATTCTTCATCACTCTACTTTCACGATAAATATTCTACCAGTGGTTTTCCTAACTAATTTGTTCCTAGCTATACTCTAGACAGACTCTTGTTGTTTCCTAACACCGGAACCTAACCTTTCATAAGTTCAAGGTATTACTGTATTGTGCTCATAAGCCTCCTTAATATGCTGAATGTGACAGTCATGAAATCTACTGCTAATTCATTGTTACCAAGATATTACAGATGAATGTTGTTAACTTTCTTCGACAGTTGCACAAATGCAACTCCCATTTCATTTTTTTCCAGTACATTATGGGTAAGGCTAGCTAGAGTAGTAGTATTTGGAATATTTTTGTATCTTCACTGGGAAATAAGGGCTGATTCTTTAATTTTAAATTTCACTGGTAAAATTACAATTTTGACTTAAATTATATTTTTCCCAACTATACAAACCTGAGGTCCTTTACATAAGGAATTACTTACAGCGCCAGCTGGACCGGTCGTAAGATTCTAACAAGGTAGTTTGGTAGTAACTGCTTGTCTGATGGTCCGGAGTCCTGCCCGACTGGAGGTAAACATATCACTTTGCTTTAGGCCCAGGAACAGAGTGAGGGGTGGCATGAAGTGGGACTATGTGTAAAGGACCTAAGCTTTGTATAGTTAGAAAAATACAACTTAAGTCAAAACTGTGATTTGTTCCAACATGCAATACAAACCCTCGGTCCTTTACATAAGAAAGACTCACTTATTGGTGGGTGGAATCTGAGTCTTGTGAACAGGCTGGTGTTCACCCAACCTGGGTTCCCTCCCTGGTCATAAGAGCAAAGAGGGGGAACCTAGCATCCATCCAACTGATCAGTGTGCGCGCTGCAAGCTCAGTGGTCAGACCTCTGGACCAATTCATAAGAGGGAGGCAAGCATGCCTCTTATGAATAGTAAGCAAGAACTAGGTCCTACGTAAGAGCCAAATATAAGGTCTTGGGTTTGTCTCTCACTGGTGTCCGCTTCCCCCTTGTTAGGGAAAGGATGGATAATTGCATCTATCCACAATGAAAGGGATAGAATGGAGCTAGGTTACGTAGCTTACCTATATTGTCATCCTGTCCAGCGTGGTGACTACCACTACCCTCTGCCCGAAGGGAGAAGGAAGAAAAAGAGGAAGAGAAGCCAGTCACACACTCATTCATTCTTCCATTCATGCAGTCTCACAAGGATAAGATGGTACTTTGTCCGCTAAAGGAGCTGGGTAAGCTACACAACTTGTTGAGCAGCCACCACGGGTCCCAAGAAAAATGTGTCCAAGGACCTGTGAACAATATCCGAAAGAAGGAGGAGGTGAAGGTGGTTTGGTTGGCCCAAACCCCTGCCTACAGTACATGTGCCAAGGACAAGTTCTTGCGGAATGCAAGGGTTGGACCAATGCCTCTGACTTTGTGGGCTCTCGGACGAAGGCTACTGGTGTCGGCACCCCTGTCTGAGTCGTACGCCTTCCAGATTACCTCACGAAGCCAGAAAGAAACAGTATTCTTGTACACTTCTTTCTTGGTAACCCCGGTGTTAACGAAGAGGCCTCGACACTCAGGACTAAGGTGTGGAGTTCTCTTCAGATAGTGCCGTAGCACCCTCACAGGACAAAGCAGCATCTCATCCGCATCACTGTTGAAGTCTTCCAGGGAGGGGATCATGAAGGACTCGAACCTGGCGCCAGGGACCAAAGGGTTCTGAGTATTCGCTACATACGCTTGGTTACCCTCACTTTGTTGAGGACTGACCTCACCAGAGAGAACGGAGGAAAAGCATAGGCTTGAAGTCCCTCCCAGTCCTGCAAAAGAGAGTCTGTCCCGGCACTCTGAGGAGTCTGGTAAGGGGCGAAGAATATCTGGCACCGAAAATTCAGTGGGGTGGCAAACAGATCGACTGTGACAGGCCATTTCTTCCTGAGGCTGTCGAAGACTTCCTGGCAAAGTGTCCATTCCGACCCTTGAACTTCGTTCGGTCTCGACAAGGCATCTGCTAGACGTTGTATGCCCAGGATAAACTGAGGGACCAACATAATCCCCCTGTCTTCTGCCCAACACAGGATTGATCAGGCTTCTTGAGTGAGAAGATCCAACTGTGTGTCGCCTTGGTTTCTCAAGTACGAGACTGCT
Source organism: Macrobrachium nipponense (assembly GCF_015104395.2). Classification (NCBI taxonomy): domain Eukaryota; kingdom Metazoa; phylum Arthropoda; class Malacostraca; order Decapoda; family Palaemonidae; genus Macrobrachium; species Macrobrachium nipponense. The sequence goes on along the minus strand of NC_087200.1, from coordinate 84,419,983 downwards.
GTGGTGTTGTCGACAAAGATCGCGACAACTGACTCCAACAGTTGATCCTGAAATGAAAGAAGGCCTAGGTACACTGCCCTTAGTTCCCTCCAATTTATTGACATGATCCTCTCCTCCTCTAACCAAAGGCCCGAAGCGGCTTCGGAGCCCAGGTGTGCGCCCCAACCTTGATCCGAGGCGTCTGACCAAAACATTAGGTCCGAGGAACCGAAAGAAGAGATGTCCCTGACTTGAGGCGGTGAACTTGCATCCACCAACGGAGATCCTTCCAACATTGTGGAGAAGAGGCGACTATCGTGTCCTCGGACAAGAAATCCCATGACTGGCGAAGTGTCAACTGAAGGGACCTCATTCTGAGACGACCTCCGGGAACCAGTTGGATGAGGGAAGACAAATGGCCCAGGAGAGACCTCCAAAGAGAAACTGCTGCGTTACGGAGGACAAAAATTCCTTCGATCAGACTCAGAAGCTGTCTATCCGTTTTCTGAGCGGGAGAAGCCCTCAAAATCTGGGAATTCAAAACAATCCCCAGATAAGTCATGATCTGGCAAGGGATTAGATTGGACTTGTAGAAGTTGATACGAATGCCCAACTCGAACAAAGGGACAGAACTATCTCCCTCGAACGGAGACATTTCTCTAGAGATTCGGCCTGGACTAGCCAATCGTCCAGATACCGAAGCATCCTTACATTTAACTGATGCAGAATAGCTGAAACAGACATCACCCGAGAAAAGACTGTGGAGCAGTGGTGAGGCCGAAACAAAGGGTCTTGAACTGGAAAACTCCCAATCCGTGAAAACCGAAGGTAAGGTCTGCTTCTTGGATGGATGGGGATTTGCAGATAAGCATCCTGAAGATCGATGGAAATCATCCAGTCCCCCCTCCTGACGGATGAAAGAACAGTCTGGACCGTCTCCATCCTGAACTTGGACTTATAACTGCTGAACTTGAGAGGACGATTGGAAAGTGGAGGTCTGGAAACAAAAGGGATCTCGTAACCTTCCTTCAGGACCTCCACCACCCAAGCATCCACCGCTCTCCCCTGCCAAGCTGAACAATGGCGGGAGAGACAAGCTCCTACTGCGGTCTCCAGGCGAGTGATGACTCCTACTTCCGAAAATTCTTACGCAGAGACAAGGAAGAAGAAGAAGAAGAAGAAGAAGGTCCTCCTGGAGGTTTGAGCTCTTTCTCTGCCCTTAGAGCCACGCCAAGAAGGGTGAGCACCAGAGGATGAAGTAGAGGCACCAGCACCTGAGATGTACTCTGGAAAAAATGAGCAGAAGGAGGTTGTTGGGCTGGAGCAGAAGGTACAGATCTGGTCCTAAACTTACGCTTACTCCTTGAAGGAACGGGAGGAAGACCAGAGGAAAAAGCTCTTGATAGGCCCATGAGCTTGGGAAGAGGCATCACCTTGATGTTCCTTCAAAACCTCAGAAAGCACAGACATATCGAAAAGGAAATCGCCAAAAGGAGAAGAGGACAACAGACGGGTTCTCTGAATCTCCGATACAGAGGAGGGTAACTGCGACAAATACAGGTTACGCCTTAGAGAAACAAGAAAGGCCTGCAGTGAAGCAGCAAGCTCGTTCTGATGTACAGAAGCGATTGAAATGGATGAGCAGAATTTCTCAAAAAGAAAAAGGAGCATCAGGAGGAACAAACCCGGAGTCCTTGATATACTTAAAAGCCCTCCGAGGACCCACATATTGAAGATTGAGCTTCTTGTAAGGAGCTCATAACAGACTCCATAGCAATAAAATCTTCAATTGAGACAGAGACCGAAGCCTTAGAAGGCAGGGTTGACTTGAAAGTCGGACAAAATCGGAGATTTGGCTTGGGGGGTCGAGAGAATGAAGAATCATCCGCCACCTGGTAAACTCCTCTCCGGTGTCGTAGAAGAGAAGAGAGCTTCCTCTTCCCTTCCCCGATCACCTTCGAAAGTTTAGCGGCAACGTCCGCCCTCACTCTCACGAACCTCTGGGCAAAGGGAAAACGTAAAAATTCCGTGACTGGAAGGACCGTCAAGAAAAATCCCTTCTATAATACAACGAGGCGGAGGCTGCTTCTGCTCTTTAGGCCTCGCCTGAGGAAGAAACTCAAAATTAAATCAAAAAGTTTCTTGAATTCTACATCATGACATCCATTCAAGGAAACATCAATATCACACGAATCCGCGTCATCATCATCATCATCGTCACATCCTAACTTAGAAACTTCCCCTGAAGTAAAATCCTGACGACTAGCTATCTTAGGCCTGACACTAATATCCCTCCCCCCTTCTCCTAAATAAGCGCCCTTTGGCACTGTTACGGGACTAACAGGGGACACGTTTGGTAAAGATTCGTTAGCACCTGCCCGGACCGGATCCCCCTAGGCCTACGGCACGACGGGGTTCACAAGCCGGGGTATCTGTCGCACCGTTACCCATGGTGCTGTCGACAGGTACCTGACGAGGAGCTGAAAATGAATCTAAAAGTGTGTTAGACATTCTAGTAGGCTTCTTGAAAATTCTCTGACAGATTGTTAAACTTAGCTGAAATATCTCTATCTAGACTAAGCTGTAATTTCTTAAATTCTGTTTCCAGTAGTTTCCATTGCCAAAATCTTGAATCTACATCAGAAAAAACTTCACTAATTACCGGTTGTACCGGGGGCAAAGCATCAATTAATTCGGAATCAGAGTCGTACGATACCGAAACCGAAGAGCCAGAACCATGAGCGCCCAAGTCAAAGAAATCGTTAGATACAGTTCTAGCAATCGATTTCTTTTTCTCCTTAGCCGATCTTTTACGCTGCAAGATTGTTTGGCGTTTTCATATAAGCAGTCATATCCTCGTCAGACCAGGGCTTACATAAGTCGCAACGAGAAGTCAAGTCACAAACCTGTCCACGACAAGAGCTACAAATGTCATGGGGTTCATACTCCCTGCTACTCATCCTTGTCCCACAAGCCGGGCAGTTCCTGATGTTGCTGGCAGAAGGAAGCATCGTATTATCTTGGCAATCCATTGTAGAATTGGACAGGTCAGTAGTTCCGGGTCGCGCAAAAGTTCGTAATTTAAGATAAGAACCACAACAGAAATCAAAGTTAATTCACTATTTCGTGATGTAAGTGTGAGTGGTAATTCACATAAAATCTCATTTAACAAATAATGAAAGCTTTAAAGGCACAAAAATGTTTAAGGAATTTATAGAGCGGCGGCCGTGATGTAAACAACACGGGCGCTCGTTAACAACTGATTTGAGGGAAGTTTTGTATCTGTCAACGACAGTGTTGCCAACTGGCGGACAGAATAGGAGGTAACAGGGTTGCCAATGTGGTAAATTTTGGTGCGGTTTTTGGGGATTTAGGGCTAGATAAATTATATTAAGGTAATGTTTATTAATATGTTATTTTCATGATAAAATAAATTTTTGAACATGCTCACCTGGTAGTTATATATATAACTTACGTCCCCGACATCACGGCAGAATTTCAAAAACTTGCGGCAATCACCGATTAGGTAGTCAGGTGCACCACCTGTGCGCCCTCTACCCAGGTACGTAGAACAATTCCAACTATTCCTCAGATCTTCCATGCCCATAGTCTCTAGAGGGAGGAGGGTGGGAATTAATTATATATAACTACCAGGTGAGTATGTTTCAAAAATTTATTTTATCATGAAAATAACATTTTTAAAACATCTAACTCACCTGGTATTGTTATATATATAGCTGATTGACACCTTTGGTGGAGGGTCAGAGACAGCTATCATCGTTGGAAATTGACATAAGAGTTAAATAAAACTAACTTATGGGTTCGTACCTGCTAAGGAAGCTGACTTCAATGATATCCTGCCTCATTATGTCTGCTTTCCTTATGAGATCCAGCGATCCACCCAGGGTCTGAAGACATCTTGGACACTGTCAACCGGTAAAACCTCTATGTGACTAGACTCCCTACAATACCCTTGTTCCGGGCGCTACCAAGGAACAAGTTGACCACCTGACTAAGGATCAATGATTGTGGAAGACTGTGGTCCAGTCTCACAAACAACCAAAAAAATTTCAATAGTCCCAAGGTACGAACAGAGTATTTGGTATATGTGGTTTTATAAGGAGTAGTCCCTTCTCCTATTACTGAATGAGCTGCTATAAACGGACCCAGTGTGTAGCATTCTTCATATAAAGTCTGCACTTTGTAAGATAGTGCAACGCAAATACTGACTTGCTTCTCCAGATGGGTTGCGTCCAGGATATTCTGAAGGGATCTATTTTGTTTAAAAGCTACCGAGGTTGCTACGGCTCTTTTAGTAGCTTAAGATCCGCTTCATTAATTGCTGAATGCGCTTCCTTAATTAATTGCCTTATAAAAAGGATTGCATTATTTGACATTTGCAGAGGAGGGCTTTTTGACAGCACCAAAGCCCCTCTGAATTGCCACGTAATTTTTCCGTTCTTTCCAAGTAATGCCTCAAGGCCCTTACCGGACAAAAAACTCTTTCTGCGTCCTCACCTGTGAGATCCAACAGGTTTGGAATCTCGAACGATTTGGGCCAGGGCTGAGAAGGGCGTTCGTTCTTCGCCAGGAATCCTAGCTGTAGAGAGCAGATAGCCTTGCCCTGTCTGAAACCTACAGCTTTGCTAAAGGCATGGATTTCACTGACTCTTTTTGCTGTTGCTAGACTTATCAAGAAGAGGGTTTTCATGGTGAGGTCCTTAAATGATGTTTCCTGTAAAGGTTCGAACCTATCACTCATGAGAAACTTCAGAACTACATCCAAATTCCAAGCTGGTGAAGATTGTAGTTTCTCTTTAGTGGTCTCAAAGGATCTAAGAAGGTCTTGTAGATCCTTATTATCTGATAGATTCAGGTTCCTATGCCTGAAGACCACTGCTAGCATGCTTCTATAACCCTTAATGGTAGAAGCTGAAAAGTTACGCCTCTTCTTAAGGTATAGCAGAAATCTGCTATCTGAGTCACAGAGGTACTGGAAGAGGAAACGGAGTTGACCCTGCACCACCCTATAAAAGTCTCCCACTTGGATTGGTATACCTTAATGGTGGAAGACCTCCTTGCTCTCGCGATGGCTCTAGCTGTGCCTCCTTCGAAAATCCTCTAGCTCTTGTGAGTTTTTCGATAGTCTGAAGGCAGTTAGTTGAAGAGCTTGGAGATTTTGGTGATACCTTTCCAAGTGGGGTTGTTTGAGTAGATCTACTCTTAAAGGAAGAACTTTTGCATCAGTTTTGTGTACCACTTGAATGCGGGAAGGCGTACACATCTAGATGATCCCAATTCATGAGAACGCATCTAATGTGGATTGCCTCGGGATCTGGGATGGAGAGCA
>NC_087200.1:84362882-84410382 GCF_015104395.2 Macrobrachium nipponense | reverse complement strand
TTACGCGCCATCTCCGTGTTGATACCTGATGTTCTAATGTACTCTCTCTGCCTTCTGCTAGCGTCCGCGCCATTTTTTCTCAACTTTGAATTTTTTATGAATATTTTTGAAAAATCCGCAATGCACTGAGGGCGCGAAACTTGAGGCGCGAAGTAGCGAGGGATTACTGTATATTTTATATATATATATATATGTTACCTATCCGATGACACCAACTATTACCCGCGAAGAACATCGCCCCTTCCCCCACCCCCCCGGTATTTAATATCTGGTATGCGTATAGCCTGAGTGGCGGTAACTGGCAAAAGCCCTCTCTCTCTCACTCTCTCTCTCCGACTAGTCTTTATTAGCCTCCTCATGCTCCTCCCCGCTGTCCGCGTACTCCTCGCTCCGGCGTATAGCCAGGTATCTAGTTCGGTGAAACTCCTTATTCCGTAACACCGGAATTGTACTGAGACTAGTATACCAGCTATATCGGACACCCACCACTTGCCAGGAGAGCAGGAAGAGGCTAATCCCTATGTGAGTTACTCCCGTATCCTCCACGTTACAATATATCACTCTCTGGACTTGATCCAGTTACTCAGTGTCGATACTCATGTATCTGTTCACTTACAGGCCACCCATTGCCTGGAATCGGGATGCAATGCCGTCCTACAGGACCCCTGTGGGCACGAGGTCTGCCAGACCCATGCCGTATGTGCTATCCGCTACGGGAACATAGCGGCCTGGCACCACGAGAGTTGCTCCATCTGCTATGATCTTGTAGATCAGGTTACCTCCGGTGTAAGTATACTCCGGAGAGCGGGCGCTATATATTTTGGCCTATCTGAATACAGTCCTAATAAGTGATATATAATATGATATAAGCATATAGTTTTATTTCCATAGCTTAGTGTTTATACTAACCTTCTCTTACAGGCTGATCAAGCCGTCAGGGACACCGCGTCAACCACCTTAAGAGCCTGGGTTGGCGGATTCGGGAAGAACGTAACCAAGGGGCAGCCCTACATCCTCGACAAGAAGATGGCTGCCCTGATCTTCCCTGGTGGGAAGTAAACCTGCTACGTCGACCCGGCAGCGGCGGCCCCGTATATATATCTCCACCATCCAACATCAGGTGGCCCAAGCCTTGGCAGACCCGGGGAACTCTAAAATCGTTGAAGATGTGGCGACTCTCAATCTGGACCGAGAGCCCATGGCGGTAGGTGACGCAGAAAGTTTGTTAGATGAAGCAGGTTTGTTGGGGGCTCAAGGGCTTCCCTTGGGCCCTTCTGGATCGATTTATCCTATCCCTTCTTCCTCTTCCTTTCAAGGCTTTTCAGAGAGTGAACTGTCAGTTAGGCCGAAGTCCACTCAAGCTATCCCTAAAGTTAAGGGAAAGCGTGAACCCAAGACCCTGGAGGAGACACTGCCTAAGAAGTCAGCGCCTTCTACCTCTCATAAGTCTCCAGCTCACCATCCCAGAGCAGAGAAGACGAGAGCTTCATCCTCTCACTCTAAAGGGTCCAGAGGGAAGTCCTCAAGGGGCAAAGCTCAGCTCCCATCTAACCCTGAGCCTTTGACCTCCATGGGGACTCACCCTAAGACTCCCAGCGGAATCAAGGAACCTAGTCTCCTTGATACCGACGCATTCACTGCTAATATCATGCAGCAAATGGGAAGCTTTGTCAGAAACTTAGTCCAAGACAAGTTTCAAGAGATGCTGTCTCAGATCTCAACTTCCTTCGAGGAGTCAGGCCAGTCGATCCGAAACATTTCGGAAAGGCTGGCCAACCATGAGAACCTGATGGCAGGTCTCCGAGAGAACCCATTGGCAGTTCTTCCACAGCCCGGCACGGCAGCTCAAGCCATGCCGGACTACAACACCCTCCCTCCTTATACAGCGAGCAATCCTTGGAGGATCTCGTCTTATGCCCCCTTTAAGGACGGGATGCTAACGCTGGCGGACTGTGTAACTCGAAGGATTGAGGACTTCGAGTTCCACCCAGCTGGTTTACAGCCCCCCTTCATTGGTTACGCTCACCTTACGGAGGCAGCGATGAGGAGGGAGGATAAGATCCCCAAAGAGACCGTGATTTTCGGTCGCCATCAAGCTCAACGAGATTGGCTGAGGAACCTAGAGGAGTGGAAATGCATCAACACCAAGATGCAAGCCTTCAAGAGCGCCTTTACCATTTTTGTGGTGGACGAAGAGACCCCTATTCCCTTCACCACAAAAGTGGCGGAGCTAACTCTTCAGGCCGCGATGAGGGATGAACCGATGCCTCAACTCCGAGAGACGGAGCCCACGTCTCTCTTCCTCCCAGGTACCGATGACCTTTAGTCAGATCTTCCGGCCACGTTTACAGTACGAAAGCTGAAGCCAGATTGTGCTATTACACAATTTAGCGAGAGGCTCCCCAGGCTCCCAGACAATCTCATACAGGCAGAGTTTGACGCTAGAACCAGGTTGGGGAGATCCCTCAATACCCTGGTGATGACAGAGGTTTCGGCACTGACATATAGTAACGAACCTCTGTTTAAGCTAATAGCCAAGTCACATCTCCTTACGGTGCAATGCGACTTGTACAACTTTGTAGTAGCAAGATGTAATTGCAGAAAACACGTCCTGCAAGAAGCTACCATCCGCCACAAACCTAACAAGTTGCTGGCGGCTTCGATTTGGGGGGCTGACCTCTTCCCAGAGTCGGTAGTTAATTCTGTACAACATGAAGCAACAAGGCTCAATCAGAGTCTTAAGGTTTGCTGGGGCCTTTCAAGCAAAAGGAAGCCAGACCCGACTTCCTCAGCTAGAAAGACCAAAAAGCCGAGGAAATTCCAGCCTTTCCAGGCTACCCAGCAACAGCAGGTAGTGTGCAGGCAGTGCCAGTCTCACAGGTGGCACAGCCCTCCACTTCAAAAGCTCAGACCCAACAGCAGTTCCTTCTATTAACTCCTCAGGGAGAAGCCCCCACCTCTTTTGCGGTCTCCCCGGCCTTCAACCCAGTGTTCGAAGGCCAAGCTTTCCAACCTTTTAACAGATTTGGGAGAGGCAGCAGGGCTAGGGGTGCATTTCGCCAAAGAGGTGGCGGAAGAGCAACCAGCCGAGGAAAACATCTTCGAGGAGGACGCGGGTCACGACCTGCCCCGAGTCAGTGAGAACTCTCAGGTAGGAGGGAGGCTGTTCCTTTATCGTCACAGATGGGGATTCAGCAACTGGGCACAAAGCATTGTGTCCAAAGGACTAGGGTGGAGCTGGACCAAAGGTCCCCCTCCATCCAAGACTTCCTATCAACAACCGATGTCGGAATTGATGGAGTATGCCCGAGAACTCCTTCAGAAAGGAGTAGTGTCAAAAGTCAGGCATTTAAAGTTTCAAGGTCGCTTGTTCAGCGTACCAAAGAAAGGCTCAATCAAACGAAGAATAATCTTATACTTGTCCTGTCTAAACTTATTCATTCGTTGCGACAAGTTCAAAATGCTGACTATCTCGCAGGTGCGGACCTTACTTCCCCGTGGGGCCGTCACCACCTCTATCAATCTTACAGACGCATACTATCATATCCCAGTGGCAAGACACTTCCGCCCGTACCTAGGTTTCAGGCTAGGGAACCAGGCATTCTCCTTCAAGGCAATGCCATTCGGGTTGAATGTGGCCCCCTGGATATTTACGAAGGTGGCAGAGACAGTAGTTCAACAACTAAGGTCCCAGGGGATAATGGTAGTTGCGTATCTGGACGATTGGCTCGTTTGGGCAACGAGCATTGAGGAGTGCCACAAAGCAACGGTCAAAGTAATACAGTTTCTGGAACATCTGGGGTTCCAGATAAACAAGACCAAGTCCAGGCTAACACCAGACTCCCGCTTTCAATGGCTAGGCATTCAGTGGGATCTGAACTCTCACCCTCTATCAATTCCGGCGTCCAAGAGGAAAGAAATAGCCAAAGCAACCAAGCAATTTCTCAGGTGCAAACAGACATCAAGGAGAAGCCAGGAAAGAATCCTAGGCTCTCTTCAGTTTGCCTCAGTAACAGACGTTCTACTGAAGGCAAGACTGATATCTTTACTCAAAAGAATCCAAAATAGTAAACATATAAAATATTCAATAAATATGAAAACCCTACCCTAATTTGGTTCGCATATTACCAGGTTCACGAACAGATTTTTCAAGGATTCTTTTCTGTTCCTTTCATTCAATAAATCGAGAAATTGCGTTGTGTTTAAGTATACATTTTAAATTACCATATCTTGTGATCGTATAAACTCATTATTTGACCAGGAATAGATTATTTACACTTATTACTAACCTTAAAACATTGTGAAATTTCCTATACAACGATCCGAAGAATAGTCTTATTCATTTACAAATACCTGCCAGTAACAATATCTATCGTGCATGCATGCCCTTCAATATTATCACCTTAACAAAACACTTATAAAATCTTAGACTTAGCTGTAACACATGATGATAAAATTTCCCCTGAAGCTGTGTTGATTCCTTTCCCTCCTACATGTTGAGCTACCGTAAGGTGACGATGACCTTCACTGTCTTACAACTAAACTGGTACTGCTTGACTCTGACTCAAATCAGTCGGAGACGATTGACAATCCACGCATGCGCGACCCGCATTCACTAACGACAATACTTAACGACTTGTTAAAGATTGCTTAGAGTTAAACCACCATTTAATGTATTTAACTCTTCAAAAACACTTAATATAAAGAAATATTATACTATCACTAACAAATCCACACAACTTATATATAATTTTCTACGCATCTTGCACTGCATAATGTTTACAATATTTCCCTTACAAACTAAAGATAAATGACTGTTTACTGGTCTTTATAAATACACTATCATGATTCCATCTCGAGTCACGATAACGGAAAGACATAAACCGCGTCTGGCGCTTGAGGGCAAACAACAAGTCCCGGGACAAATTGTCAGCTATCCCGGCAATACTTCGCAAGCGACTCCGCCCCTGGGCGGAGGCCAAGAACTTATCCAAGTCAATTCCTCTACAGTTCCCCCCTCCGGCATTAGTTATCCACACGGATGCTTCACTAAGCGGCTGGGGAAGATACTCTCAGTACAAAAAAGTACAAGGGACTTGGTCCCTCCAATTCCGCCAGCTTCACATCAATGTGTTGGAAGCTATGGCGGTATTCCTCACTCTGAAGAGACTTCTACCAGCCAAAGGATCTCACATCAAGCTGGTGTTAGACAGCGCAGTAGTAGTACACTGCATCAACAGAGGAGGCTCCAAATCAAGCCATGTAAACAATGTCATGATAGCCATATTTTCTCTGGCAGCCAAGCACAAATGGCACCTGTCCTCCACTCACCCAGCGGGAGTGAAGAACGTAATAGCAGACGCCTATCTCGCTCAGTCCCTCTCAAGTCGGAGTGGTCTCTGGACAGGCGTTCGTTTCTGTGGATCTGCCAGAAAGTTCCAGGACTCCAGGTGGATCTGTTCGCCACAGAGTCGAACCACAAGCTTCCCTGCTGTGTGGCTCCCAACCTGGACCCTCTGGCTTATGCCACAGACGCCATGGCCATAGATTGGAATCAGTGGGAGAAAGTATACATCTTTCCTCCAGTGAATCTTCTTCTGAAAGTCCTGAACAAACTCAGGACCTTCAAGGGACAAGTTGCCCTAGTAGCCCCCAATTGGCCCAAGAGCAACTGGTTCCCGCTCCTGCTGGAATTGGGTCTCCGACCTCAACGGATTCCCAATCCCAGGCTATCTCAAGTAGTGCAAATGAAGACTGTGTTCGCTTCCTCAGGAATTCTCAAAACCCTAACTTTATGGACTTCATGAAGTTCGCGGCTAAAAGGGATGCAGATATCGATCCTCAAAACATCCTGTTCCTAGAATCGGATAAAAGAGAATCGACCCTTCGTCAGTATGACTCAGCCGTTAAGAAACTAGCCAAATTTCTGAGGGGAACCGAATCTCAAACCATGACCACCAACCAGGCTATTTCCTTCTTCAGATCTTTATTTGAAAAAGGTTTAGCAGCCAGTACTATTACTATTACCACTAAGTCTGCTCTAAAGAAAATATTCCAGTACGGTTTTAAAAAAGATTTGACAGACTCTTATTTTTCTTCTATTTCTAGAGCTTGTGCTAGGCTCAGGCCTGCAGAGAGACCTAGCTCAGTGTCATGGTTCCTAAATGATGTTCTCAAACTGGCTTCAGATACTGATAACAATTCATGCGGTTACATACCCCTCCTAAGGAAAACTTTATTTCTTTTATTTAAGTCTAGCCTCAGGAGCCAGGGTATCTGAACTGTCGGCTCTGTCTAGAGACTCGGGTCATATAGAATTTCTCTCATCAGGAGAAGTTCTTCTCTCTCCAGATCATCAATTTTTAGCCAAGAACGAGGACCCTTCTATCTGTCTAGGACAACCATGAGTTCCTCTGGCCCTTTATTTATGAGAGAAAAATGTGGCACTATTTCCTTAAAAGGTATTAGGCAACAGATCCTGTACTTTATTAAGCAAGCCAACCCAAATTCATTCCCCAAAGTCCATGACATTAGGGGCAGTAGCCACCTCGATCAACTATTTCCAACATATGAATTTTGATGATCTGAAAAAGTATACAGGCTGGAAATCGCTGACAGTATTTAAACACCACTACCTTAAATCCTTAGAAGCTCTTAAATTTCCAGCAGTGGCAGCGGGAAACACAGTTTCTCCTGACACTGCCAAGTAGTTTAGTATAGATCCAGATCTCCTTCTACCTGCCTCACTGACATTCTTCCTGTGACCCTGCCACCAGGTACTTATCCTTTTTTTAGCCTTAGCTGCCAAAAAGGGCACTTATTGTGATGTTTTCCTTATTTTTTTGCTAGGATTACTCACACCTGTAAATAATCTGTTATATTGTGTCTAGTTTTAAGATTAATATATGTTATCATGGATAATTTTAAGTATGTATTATAATCTTTGTAGTCATAAGTTTTTAGATTATAGTACTTTTATATCAATTGTTTTTTTATTCTTCCCTTACTCATGATATACCTCTTTCAAGCTTGTATATAACCTATTGTATTGTATAGTTTTAAGGTTATTGTAAGTTGGCATAATTAATTGCAACTATGTATTATAATCTTTGTAGTAATAAGTTCTAGATTATAGTACTTTAATGGCAATTGTTTTTCTTTTATTCCCTTACTCATTTTATTTATTATTTCAAGCTTGTGGCCATTTCTCTGGTACTATTTCACGAAGCGACACTGGCTGAGCCCAGAAAAAGGATTTTGACGAAGGAAAAATCTATTTCTGGGCAAGGGCCCGTGTCGCCCAGTGAAATCCCACCCTTCTTACACCCACCCTTGGGCCCAAGCTTGACACCTAACTCCAAGGATGACCACTAGAGGCGCACGTGATGGCGTCGGAAGCGCTAGTAGTAGTAGTTGCTGGTGTAGGCCGTGTATCGGCCCTCTCTAGTAGGGGGATTTTGTAGAAGGATAGATCTAAATGGTAAGAGACCCGTGGTAGTGGTTTCACTCGCCCCTGAAACCATACCGACACCTTTTTTATATAAGGTGAGCGAGTCAGAATAGTACTCTGACATTCCATTTTAGTTTTTTCTCTGGTAATGTTAGTGATATTTACCTTAGAAATGTGTGCTAAAAGGACATTTCACGAAGCGACACGGGCCCTTGCCCAGAAATAGATTTTTCTTTCGTCAAAATCCCTTAAAATTACTTAGCTTCAAAACTTAAAGGTACTAGCCCCCCAAAAACTCAAAGGTACTTAATAGTAAAACGTAAGAAACAGAGACAATCAAGTTGACAATCATACAAATAAGCGAGGGGACTGAGTCCTAACGCAAGTAATAATGTAAGAACAATTACATCCAAGGCAATATGTTAACTAGAGGCGAACTAGCTAAGCAAGGGTGCAAGTGAGGCAGGCAGAAGGGAAGGCTACAGTGAAAGATTAATAAGAATATTAAGCAGTGTCAGGGGAAACTGTTTCCAGCTGCCACTGCTGAAAATTTAAGGGCCTCCAAGGACTTTAAGTAGTGGCGCTTAAAGACTGTCGGAGATTTCCAGCCAGTGTATTTCTTAAGATCATCAAAATTCATATGTTGAAAATAATTGATAGATGTGGCAACTGCCCTAACATGATGAGCCCGTGGGAAGGATTCCGGGTTGGCTTGTTTAATAAAGTACAAAATTTGTTGTCTGATGCCTTTTAAGGAAATCGTACCACCCTTTTCCCTGATGAATAAGGGACCTGAAGACTTTAAGGTTGTTCTACCCAAGTAAGCACTTAAGGAGTTAACCGGACATAGGGACTTGTCCTGGGGGAGTGGTAAGATTTTTCATGGGGTCCATCTTTCTTGTGGATCCTCATTTTTGGCCAAAAAATGACGATCTGGAGAGAGAAGTACTTCTCCTGATGGGAGGAATTCAATGTGACCTGGTTCTCTCGAAAGAGCCGACAGTTCTGAAATTCTTGCTCCTAATGCTAAACTTAATAAAAATGATATTGTTATGATACAATAAGGTTTCTTACATACTTACCTGGCAGATATATACTTAGCTAAGACTCTGTCGTCCCCGACAGAAATTCAAATTTCGCGCCACTCGCTACAGGTAGGTCAGGTGATCTACCGGCCTGCCCTGGGCGGCAGGACTAGGAACCATTCCCGTTTTCTATCATATTTTCTCTCTTCCACCTGTCTCCTGCGGGGAGGCTGGGTGGGCCATAATCGTATATATCTGCCAGGTAAGTATGTATGAAATTTTATTGTATCATAACAATATCATTTTCATACAATCAACTTACTTACCTGTCAGATATATACTTAGCTGATTGGCACCCTTTGGTGGAGGGTAAGAGACAGCTACTTCTGGAATAGACAGGTAAACAACATATGTTGTAGGTATAAATAAAACCTTGGTTCCTACCTGATAGGTGGTAGACTTCGTGGGTGTTTGCCCAGTAGTCTGCATCACCTCAAGAAACTTTAGCGAGATATATGATCTATGGCCAAGAGTTCTTGTGGGTCTGCCGATGGGGTCTTATCCGCTTACTCGGCAGAGCCTGAAAGGACTTTGTCAATGGGTGCTGATCCACTTATATGACAATACACCTTATGAAGGAGCATACAACCAATCCCGACCACCTGATCCTAACCACATGTTAGAAATAAAGATTGTTCCGAGTTATCCCCCGAACTCTTCACAACAACCATAACTCAAAAAGCACAATACGCACACATACATAATTTTCAAAAAAAAAAATTTATACTCACCTAATAAGATAGCACAAGAGTTCCTTGCTGAACAACAGTGACTGGCCGCCCGTGCGGCACCAAGTCCTTTTTGTTAGAAGAGACTCTAGAACATATCTAAAAAGAAGGTAAGTATATACTTAAGGATTGGTGTTGGCTCCCATACCCAGGATTGTATCCGCCGACACGAAAGGACCCAGAGAAAAAACATTTCACATAGGTCACACGAACGTCTCTCAAGTAATGAGATGCAAAAACTGAGTTGCATCTCCAAAATGTCGTATCTATGATGTTTTTAAGTGACATATTCTTTTGAAACGAGAGAGACGTTGCTACCGTTCTCACTTCATGAGCTTTCACTCTCAACAGTCGAAACTCTTCGTCAGGACAGATCTTATGCGCGTCTGTAATGACGTTTCTCACAAAGAATGCAAGAGCATTCTTGGACATCAGTCTTGTGGGGTCTTTTACCGCGTACCAAAGACCATGTCTAGAGCCCCCCATCTGGTGTTTTCTCTGAAGGTAGAACTTTAGAGCTCTTACAGGACATAGAGACCTTTCTGCTTCTCTGCCTACGAGACTCAATAATCCTTTAACCTCGAAGGACTTAGGCCAGGGATTCGTGGGATTCTCGTTTTTAGCTAAAAAACAGGGGTTTTAAACGAGCAAATAGCTGAGTCTCCCCTTGAATCCTACTCTATCCTCCAGAGCATGTAATTCACTAATTCTCTTTGCCGTAGCTAAAGATAATAGGAATAAGCATTTCCTAGTGATGTCTCGAAACGACGCCAGATGAGGAGGTTCGAACCTTTCGGATGACAGGAATTTGAGTACTACATCTAGGTTCCAGTTAGGAGGAACAGGTTCCTTAGACTTCGTAGTCTCAAAGGATCTTATGAGATCGTGGAGATCCTTGTTATCTGCCAGATCTAATCCTCTATTCCTGAAGACTGCCGAATGCATACTTCTGTATCCCTTTATTGTGGATACAGATAGATGAGATTCTTCTCTCAGGAAAAGTAGGAAATCCGCAATTTCAGCTACAGAGGTAGTGGAGGAGGACAACTTCTTAGATCTGCACCACCTTCTAAAAACCTCCCACTTGGACTGATATACTTGTCTAGCGGAGGTTCTGCGGGCTCTCGCGATCGCGCTTGCAACTTTACGAGAAAACCCTCTCGCTCTGACAAGTCTTTCGATAGTCGAAAGGCAGTCAGAGCAAGAGCGGGGAGGTTTTGATGATACCTCTGGAAGTGTGGTTGTTTGAGAAGATCCATCCTTCTTGGGAGGGATCTGGGAAAATCTACCATCCACTCCACCACCTCCGTGAACCAGTCTTGTGCCGGCCAAAAGGGGGCTATCAATGTCATCCTCGTCCCCTTTGAAGCCACAAATTTTTTCAGAACTAGTCCCAGGATTTTGAAAGGAGGAAAAGCGTAGACGTCTACGTGAGACCAGTCTAGTAGAAATCCGTCGACTATCAGAGCTCTGGGGTCTTCCACGACCAAGCAAAAGACTCCCAGCCTTTTGGAGAGGAACGTGGCGAAGAGATCCACATGAGGAGTCCCCCAAAAGAGACCAGAGATCTTGCACACATCTTTGTGTAGGGTCCACTCTGTGTGAAGGACCTGGTTCCTCCTGCTGAGCCTGTCCGCCCTCACATTCCTTTCTCCCTGAACGAACCTTGTAAGCAGGGAGATGTTCCTCTGGGACGTCCAAAGCAGAAGATCTCTTGCAAGTTCGTAGAGGAACAAGGAGTGAGTCCTCCTGTTTCCGAATGTAGGCAAGTGCTTGTGGTGTTGTCCACATTTACTTGAACTACTTTGTTTGAAACAAAAGGTTCTAGACTCTTCAGAGCCAGGTGTACGGCAAAGAGCTCTTTGCAGTTTATGTGCCAAGACACCTGTGCTGCTTCCCAGGTGCCTGACACTTCCTTCGAGCCTAATGTTGCTCCCCAACCTTTCTCCGACGCGTCGGAATACAACACTAGGTTTGGGTTCTGGATTCTCAGGGAGATTCCTTTGTTCTCCTTCAGAGGGGGCAACCACCATTCCAAGTGTTGTCTCATCTCCACTGGAATGGGAAAGGCGTCTGAAAGATGTCCGGTCTTCCAACTCCAAGACCTCTTGAGGAAGAATTGAAGTGGACGTATATGAAGTCTTCCTAGTGGGAAGAACTGTTCGAGCGAGGAAAGGGTCCCTGGAAGGCTCAGCCATTCCCTCGCCGAAGTCTGTTCCTTCCCTAAGAAGAGAGAGACTTTCTGCAAGCCTTTTGCGATTCTCTCTTGCGAAGGAAATACTCGAAAACCCCGAGAATCCATCTGAATCCCCAGATAGACTAAGTTCTGTCTGGGGGTCAGCTGTGACTTCTCAAGGTTTACGAGTAATTCCAACGATCTGATCAGGTTTAGTGTCAACGTAAGGTCCTCCAAACACTGTCTCTCTGATCTGGCCCTGATGAGCCAGTCGTCCAGATACAGAGAGATATTTACACCTTTGAGGTGAAGAAACCTCGTCACATTCTTCATCAGGCTTGTGAAGACCTGAGGAGCTGTGGAAAGGCCGAAACACAAGGCTCTGAACTGAAAGATCCTTCCCCCCGTCATGAAACGGAGGTACTTCTTCGATGAAGGGTGGATCGGAACGTGAAAATAGGCGTCCTGGAGATCCAGAGACACCATCCAATCTCCTTGTCGCATAGCCGCAAGGACTGAGGCCAAAGTCTCCATAGAGAACTTCTCCTTCTGAACAAATTTGTTCAGAGCGCTGACGTCTAGTACCGGTCTCCACCTCCCGAGGCCTTCGCAACCAGAAAAAGGCGATTGTAAAAACCCCCGGGAGTTTGATCCCAGTCCTAGTTCTATCGCTCTCTTGTCCCACATCTGATCCACCATCAATCGAAGAGTATCCCTCAGCACAGGATCCTTGTACTTGGCTGACAGTTCTTGCAGAGTTGAAGTCAGGGGAGGACTGTCCAGGAAAGGGATAAGATATCCTTTCCTTATCACAGACATTGATAAAGCGTCTGTGTTGACACGTGCCCAGGACTCCACAAATCCCAGGAGCCTGGCACCTACTGGTGTTTGGAGGAGAGAAGCATCACTTTCCCTTCTTAAAGGGATGGAAGGCAGACCTACCTCTCTTCTCAGGAGCCTTCCTTCTTGAGGGTGCTCTGGAGGTAGGGCCACCTCGAAAGGGCTGAACCGACGTACTCGGTCCTTTCTTTCCACCGCAGTCACAGGTTTCTTCTTCCTTGCTGACTGGGTAAGAAGGTCTTGAGTCGCCTTCTCAGTTAATGAACGAGAAATGTCTTTCACCAACTGAGAAGGAAACAAAAAGTCCGATAATGGAGAGTACAATAGTGCTGCCCTTTGAGAGTGGGAGACTGCTTTAGTCAAAAAAGCACTGAAGACTGTCCTCTTCTTAAGAAGTCCCGCTCCAAATAAAGAGGAGATCTCAAACGAGCCATCCTGTACCGCTTTGTCAATGCATGACAGAATACACGGAGAACTTCTGGGTCGAGTCCTTCTGAATCATGGGCCTTCTTGGACATCACCCCAAGGGACCAATCTAAGAAGTTGAAAACTTCTAATACATGGAAGAGTCCCTTGAGGAGATGTTCCAGTTCTGAAATGCCCCAAGTCACACGGGTAGAGTTCAAACCTTGCCTTCGTGACGCATCAACTAAAGTTGAAAAGTCCGCTTCTGCCGAAGACGGAAGAGAAATGCCCATATTCTCTCCCGTCTGATACCAAATGCCCCGTTTACCAGCGAGTCTCGCTGGAGGCATGCAGAAGACCGTTCTGACCAACTCCTTCTTCGAATCCATCCACAAATTCAAAGACTGAAGAGCCCTCTTCATAGAAATGGCGGGCTTCATTCTTAGAAAAGATGAAGACTTCTTCGCCTTTGCGCTCGAGAATAGAGAGCGCGGAGAAGGAGGAGCGGCAGGGGTTAAATCGTCTCCGTATTCTTCAAGAAGCAGGGCTGTCAATACTTTGTAGTTAGATAGTCCTTCTCTTCCATGATACTCGTCTTCCGAGTTTTCCTCCAACTCAGGGTCTAGAGGAGGAGCCTCCGTAGACAAATCAGGACGTCTTTCCTCTGGGGGAGACAAACTCCTGATAGGAGAGGGACTAAGGGAATGATAATCCTTCCTTTTCAAAGTTAGAGCTTTGTGAGAAGCTTCCTTCTTGGTTGGCGCCAAAAGCCTAGGCTTCTCCCCATAAAAGGATGACGCCTCGCGCTTGGATGACGCTTCTCGTCCGCCGAGCGTCCTGGCTGACGCCTCGCGCTTGGCCGACTGCTGACGTCTGGATGACGCCTCGCGCCTGAAAGACGTCTCACTCTCAACTGGCATCCTGGCTGGTGCCTCGCGCTTATATGACGCTATGTATGACGCCTCGCGCCTGTAAGACGCCTCACGTCTATCTGGCGTCACGTCTCTGACATAAGGTTCTCTCGATCTCGATCTAGAAACCGAAACCTCTTCAGCATGTTTGGAAGACGAAGCTTCATGTCTGCAAGACGCCTCGCGTTTGGCAGGAGAGAGAGGACGAGACTTTTTGATTGGAAGCGAAACATCCTTCTTACGAGGAGGATCTCTCGCTAAAACTCCCATCAATGAGGCTAGCTGTTCTTGTACAGCAAGGAGAATTTTCCTTGAAGCTTCTCCCACGTCATCTTCAATCGGGGGAGAAGTAGAAGGCAAACGGTCCGCTACGTCCATGTAGGGAGACGTTGACGTCACCTTCGCCTTTTTAATAGAAGAAGGAGCTTCATCTGAGAAGCGCTCCGGGCTTGAATCCAATTCAGGTTCTCTCAAATGCCGTTTCAGTGGCCTAGAAAGGTCCGAATCCTTCCACCCTCGTTTAGGTGAAGGAGAGGGAGAGGAAGAGAAACACTCTCGCAGGACGCTTTTTCTATAGCGGCCCTGAGCAGCCTGAATCGAAACAGAGCCTGCTGAAGGGACGTCTGACCGTTGGGGATTCCCCACGACCTCCTTAAGGCTTTCGACTTTCCTTCTCCTCTGGGCATGGGAGCTTGGAAGAGGTCTAGGCCTGGGAGCGTCGCAGGGACGATCAAACGCCCCCTCCACAACACTGGGAGCACTCACTTCACTGAACATTTCACTTTCACTATCCTTACCTTGTAAGACCGCCATTTTGAACTTCATCTTATGGATAGTAGCCTTCAGATCGGCGATTTCAGAGGCCGATTCTGAAAGTAAAGCTTGTGAAGTCGACATAGAGGGAGAATCAAAATCATCAAGGTTAGATATAGGGTCAATAAAAGGCTCAATAGGCCTTGTACTCACACTCTTCAAACGTCTAACCCTATCCTTCTCTAACTTCTTCAAATAAGAAGTTAGAGTCTTCCATTCTTCTGCATTTAATCCCTCACATTCATGACAGGTATTAGTAGAAGAACATTCAAACCCCCTACATTTACGACATACAGTGTGAGGATCAACCGAAGCCTTCGGTATCCTCACCCTGCAGCCTACATTCACACACATTCTCACACTCACATTTGAGTCAGACATACTGAGAAAAATCAAAAAGCAAGTCCAAATTCAGTCCACAGTAGCGAATGCCAAAAACCATGATCCAGATACGTCACCAAAAAGCCGAGAAACGATGATCAAAAGGTTGAAATAAGAATCTAAGTCAGGAGGTAATAACAACAATGTTGATACCACCGGCGACAGAGAAAATATGATAGAAAACGGGAATGGTTCCTAGTCCTGCCGCCCAGGGCAGGCCGGTAGATCACCTGACCTACCTGTAGCGAGTGGCGCGAAATTTGAATTTCTGTCGGGGACGACGGAGTCTTAGCTAAGTATATATCTGACAGGTAAGTTGATTGTATGAAAATGAAGTTTTTCTCAGGAGGGTTATATAATCACATGATTCATTATTCATTTCTGAGGCCAACTTAAGAACGTCATTCAAGAACCAAGAAACTGACTTAGGTCTCTCTGTGGGTCTAAGTCTAGCACAAGCTTTTGGTATAGAGGAAAAGTAAGAATCTGTTAGATCTATACCAAAACCAAACTGGAAGATCTTTTTAAGAGCTGATTTGGTAGTGGTAATTGTGCTTGCTGCAAGACCTTTCTCGAACAATGATCTGAAGAAGGAAA
Organism: Macrobrachium nipponense; assembly: GCF_015104395.2. Classification (NCBI taxonomy): domain Eukaryota; kingdom Metazoa; phylum Arthropoda; class Malacostraca; order Decapoda; family Palaemonidae; genus Macrobrachium; species Macrobrachium nipponense. The sequence goes on along the minus strand of NC_087200.1, from coordinate 84,394,996 downwards.
TGGCCAAATTTGTGGTCATTATTCGTGTATTAGAGCTTTTAAGAAACATAGCTAGTTTCTTAACGGCAGAGTCATATTGACGTAAGGTAGATTCCCTTTCATCTGATTCCAGAATTGCAATATTTTGGGGATCGATGTTAGCGTTCCTGCGAGCTGCAAACTTCATGAAATCCATAAAGTTAGGGCTTTCTGAATCCTTGAGGAAGTGGACACAGTCCTTGTTTGCACTAACTGGGTCAGTTTGGGATTGGGAATCTGTAGGGGCCGGAGTCCCAACTCTAGAAGTAGTGGGAACCAATTGCTTTTGGGCCAATTGGGAGCTACTAGAGCCACCCGGCCCTTGAACGATCTCAGTTTGTTCAGGACTTTCAGAAGGAGATTCACCGGAGGAAACAGGTAGATCTTCCATGCATTCCAATCTATTGCCATAGCATCTGTGGCATAAGCCAGAGGGTCCAGGTTGGGTGCCACATAGCAAGGGAGCCTGTGATTTGACTCCGTGGCAAAGAGATCCACCTGAAGCCCCGGGATTTTCTGACAGATCCATTTGAATGACTCGTTGTCCAGGGTCCACTCTGATTCTAGAGGGGCGGAGTGTGACAGAGCGTCTGCTACCACGTTCCTTACCCCTGCTAAGTGGGTGGCTGACAAGTGCTAATTGTTCTTGTCCGCCAGAGAAAAAATGGCTATCAGGACATGATTCAGGTGACTTGATTTGGATCCGCCCCTGTTTATGCAGTGGACTACCACTGCACTGTCTAGGACCAGTTTGACATGCGATTTCTTGTGTGGCCGGAGCCTCTTCAGAGTAAGAGACACTGCCATGGCTTCCAGTACATTGATATGTAGCTGGCGGAATGGTAAGGACCAGGTTCCCTGGACCTTTTTGTACTGTGAGTACCCTCCCCACCCGCTTAGGGACGCGTCCGTGTGGATCACTAGAGACGGAGGGGGGAATTGAAGGGGTACTGCCCTTGATAGGTTCTTCACTTGTGTCCATGGGTGGAGACGTTTCCTCAAGATCGCCGGGATAGAAGCTAGCTTGTCCCGGGACCTCCGGTTTGCTTTTGAACGCCAGACCGTTTATGTCGTTCAGTCTGGCTTTCAGAAGAATGTCCGTGACCGAGGCAAATTGGGGTGAGCCTAAGATTCTTTCTTGGTTCCTCCGGGAAGTTTGTCATTGTTTGAGAAATTGCCTTGTAGACTTGGCTATTTCTTTCCTTTTCAACGGCGGGATTGACAGAGTATGTAAATCCAAGTCCCATTGCAGGCCTAACCACTGGAACCAAGATTCCGGTGTGTTAGTCTGGACTTGGTTTTGTTTATTTGGAACCCTAGATGTTCCAGAAACTTGATTACTTTGACTGTTGCCTTTTAGCATTCTTGGGGGGACTTTGCCCATATGAGCCAATCGTCTAGATACGCTACTAGCATTATTCCTTGAGACCTCAACTCTTGGACAACTGCTTCCGCTAGTTTCGTAAATATCCTGGGGGCGATGTTGAGCCCGAAAGGCATTACCTTGAAAGAATAAGCTTTGTTTCCTAGCTTGAAGCCTAGGAACGGGCGGAAGTGTCTGGCTATTAGAACATGATAATAGGCATCTGTAAGATCTATAGAGGTTGTGACGGCCCCCCTGGGAAGTAAGGTCCGTACCTGCGAAACGGTCAGCATTCTGAACTTGTCGCAAGGAATGAATAAGTTTAGGTGTGACAAGTCCAGGATGATTCTTCGCTTTCCTGAGTCTTTCTTTGGCACGCTGAACAAGCGTCCTTGAAATTTTAAGTTTTTGACCCTTGATACTACTCCTTTGAGAAGTAGATCTTGGGTATACTCTATCAATTCCGCTGTTGGTTTTTGGTAGAAATTGTTGGGTGGAGGAGGACCTTCTGTCCAACTCCAACCCAAACCTTTGGTCACTATGCTTTGAGCCCAAGAGCTGAACCCCCACCGTTGGCGGAAGAGGTACAGCCTCCCTCCTACCTTGGGACTTTCACTGTTGGTTTGCGGAGGGGCGGCCTCTCCATGCTCCCCGGAAACCTCTGCCCCTGGTGGTGGCCCTGCCGGATCCTCAATGTCGAGAGGCACCCCTGCCTCTGGCAAACCTATTATATGGCTGAAAGGCCTGGGCCTCAAAAGCCGAGTTATAGGCTGGCGAGACAGCAAAGGAGGTTGATGGCTGGGGCTGTTGGGGTGGTTGAGCCACAAGCAGATACTGTTGTGGATGCGCCTTTGAAGCGGAGTGCTGTGGTACCTGAGGTACCTGCACTGCCTGGACCAGAGCCTGTTGTGAAGCCTGGAAGGACTGGAACTTCCTAAGCTTCTTTTTCAACCTGGGGTTGATTCCAGAGGATTCCGGTTTACGTTTGTTTACCAGACCCCATCTGACCTTCAGGCTCTGGTTTACCTTAAGAGGCCTTGTGCAGCACCTCTGCCACTACCGGAGCAGGGAAGAGGTCTGTTCCCCAAATGGAGGAAGCGATCAGCCTGTTAGGCTCGTGGCGGATGGTAGCCTCCCCCCAGAACATGCTTCCTGCAGTTCCTCCTTGCGACGACAAAGTCATAGAAGTCGCACTGCATTGTATGCAGTAACGACTTTGCCATGACCTTAAATAATGGCTCTTGTTCGTAAACCAGAGCCGTCATTTCCGCCATCGTCAAGGATGAGAGAGACCTGCTGAGCCTGGTCCGGGCGTCGAACTACGTCTATAATTGGGGAGCCTCTCGCTGAAAAGCGTTGTGGCGCAGTCGGGTTTCAGCTTCCCTACTGTGAAGGTGGGTGCTGCACCCTCGAAAAAGTTTCCTGATCCGGGGATCAGAAGGGAGGTCGGCTCTGTTTCCCGGAGCTGAGGCATAGGCTCGTCCTTAAGAGCTGCCTGGTATGTAGCTTCCACTACCTTATAGGTAAGTGGGAGCGGAGTGCCTTCCACCGTGGTAAAAATGGTGAAAGGGCTTTTGAAGGCAGTGAGGCGAGTGTTCTCACACTCCCACTCATCCAGACTTCTTAGCCACGCCTGCTGCGCCTGTTCCCGAGGGAGGATGACAGTCTCCTTCAGGACTTTATCCTCTCGCATCATGGCTGCGTCAGTTAACCTGACGTAGCCCATGAATGGAGGTTGAAGGTTCTTGGGATAGCACTCGAAGGCTTCCAACCTCCTAGTCCCAATACCTTCAATGGAGAGCATACCGTTCACGAACGGAGCGTATGCCGCAATCCTCCACGAGTTGTTAGGTTTGAAGTCCGGGAGCCTAGACGAATCCGGCATGACGGCAGGTATTGCTACCTGACCGGATTGAGAGTGGCCTGCTGCAAGTGAGTCCCTAATGCCCGTCATAGCATTTTCCTGGGCAGCCATCCTCTCCGACAGGGATTGGATCGACTGACCCGAGGCCTCGACCGAACTAGGAAGCTGGGAGAACATATCCTGAAACCTAGCTTTGACTAGGTTCCCAACGACGTCTCCCACCGTCTTCAAGATATTGGAGGAGAAAGCTTCGGGGTCGAAGGAGGAAGACTGGGCCTTCTCCTTCCGAGGCCTATGCTTAGGGGACCGCGGCGCAGAAGAAGACGCAACCTTAGCTATATTCACCCCGGGATGGTGAGCCGGGGACTTCCGGATAGAGGAACGAGCTGACTTCTTTGGCAGCGACTTTGGCTTAGGTTTAAAGTCCGTAGAGGACTTGACCTTGAGGATCACACAAGAAGTTTTTGGTAGTACCGACCTCTGCTTCTCAGTGAAACCCCGGAAAGAAGTAGAAGTGGAAGGGATAGGAGGAGAAGGAGAAGGACTCAAGGAAAGCCCTTGAGCCCCTACAGGACCTGCCTCAAGTACACCCTTACCTGTGCCCATGACATCTACAGTCATGGGTTCTAGGTCTAAGTTGAGGGCCGCCACGTCCTCTGCGATGTCCTCCGTCAGGTCCCCTTCCACCGGGAGCGAGACCATAGCCTGGATATCGGTGATGAGAGGAGCGGCAACTTGGGGATCCACAACCGAACCCCTCTTCGCGCCGGGGAAGACTAGGTCCGCCATGTCCTGGGCCAAGATGTACGGGCGGCCTTTGGGAGAATTCCTCCCGAAACCTCCGACCCAGGCCTTCAAGGTGGTTAAGGCTGCTGCCCTCTTTGCTTCCAAGACCTGTAAGAAGGGTTAGAGTTAGCCATAGAGACAAGACGACTGAAGTGTATGAATCAAAACAATTCAATTCGAAAATATGCACGTAAGTGAATATAATAAGCGAACGAATGGACTCAGTGCCATTGATAATGGAGACTTACCTCAGTAGAGGCTGCTTCAACTAAGGTGTAGCAGGTGTGACAGTTGTCATGATGCCACACCAAGTAGTCATCTACTCGCACGGCGCACCCGGCATGGGAGCGGCAGACTTCATGGCCACAGGGATCCTGCAGGACGGCGTTACAGCCGGGTTCCTGGCAACAGATGACCTGTAAGTCAAAGGATACATGAGTATCATGACAACCTCCAGGGAGGTTATAGAACTTAATGCTATAAGTCTAATTGTAGTAGGCGCCGGAGTGGAGCCTACTAACCAAGGAATATATGTATACAGGCAGTCCCCGGGTTACGACGGGGGTTCCGTTCTTAAGACGCGCCATAACCCGAAAATCGTCGTAAGCCGGAACGACGTTGGAAAAATGTCTTAAACTAATAAAAAGTTATAAAAACCTTACTTGTAATCCTTTGGTTACACTACATGTTGTTTCCTGTAGTTTTATGTACAACCTGGAGTTATTTTCATCAAAAAATGCTGGTTCTTGAAGGTAAAAACTATTGTAATCTTCTGGCAACACTACATTCTTGAAGTTTTATGTACAACCTGGAGTGATTTTGCCAAATCTTGAGGGCTACAAGAACAGTTGATTACTATTTACGTATCATATAGACTAATTAAAATAAATGTATCTTTAAATAGGCTTATCTATTAGTATCAACAAAACATTTACTGGCATGAGTCAGAGGCCATTTAATGAAACGAACACTTCTCTGTCCTATCTGTTCAGAAAATAAACATTACGTCAATCCCCAAGACCATTGTTGCCAAGACGCCTCTCTCTCTCTCTCTCTCTCTCTCTCTCTCTCTCTCTCTCTCAAATTACTGGATAATGTCTCTCTTTGGATACTTCGATTTTGCCAAATCTTGAGGGCTACAAGAACAGTTGATTACTATTTACGTATCATATAGACTAATTAAAGTAAACGTATCTTTAAATAGGCTTATATTATTAGTATCAACAAAACATTTACTGGCATGAGTCAGAGGCCGTTTAATGAAACGAACACTTCTCTGTCCTATCTGCTCAGAAAATAAAAGTTACGACAATTCTCTCTCTCTCTCTCTCTCTCTCTCTCTCTCTCTCTCTCTCTCTCTCTCTCTCTCTCTCTGATCAAATTACTGGATTATGTCTCTCTTTGGATACTTGGAATTTGCGTTGTAATCTAACCAGAAACTTAATTTTGTTATTATTACTGGAAACAAGCAATGATTTTTTCATTATTTGCGCTTTTGGACTGTTATAAACTTTGCGCATCACAAGCTAGTATTCATTCGCTCAGAAACTAGTTCCGCATATGAGGCGTCACTAAAAAATTCGAAAAATACGACATAAAAAGTGTCGAAAATCATCATAACCTCAAAATTTTTGTTGTACTCTAACCAGAAACTTATTCTTATTAATTTACTGCGCTAAACTATAAAGGATTTTTATCATAGTATGCGTTTTTTAAAAGCGTCGTCAACTCGGAGCGTCGGAAGACGCCTCTCTCTCTCTCTCTCTCTCTCTCTCTCTCTCTCTCTCATCAAATTACTGGATAATGTCTCTCTTTGGATGCTTGGAATTTGCGTTGTAATCTAACCAGAAACTTAGTTTTGTTATTATTACTAGAAACAAGCAATGATTTTTTAATTATTTGCACTTTTGGACTGTTATAACTTTACGCACCCAAGCTAGTATTCATTCGCTCAGAAACTAGTTCCGCATATGAGGCGTCACTAAAAAAAATTCGAAAAATACGACATAAAAAGTGTCAAAAATCATCATAACCTCAAAATTTTTGTTGTAATCTAACCAGAAACTTATTTTTATTAATATACTGTGCTAATCTATAAAGGATTTTTATCATAGTATGCGTTTTTTAAAGCGTCGTTAACTCGGAGCGTCGGAAGTGTCAACGTCGTAACGTCGGAACAAACGTCGTAACCCAGGGCGGATTTTTCAATTAATATTTAGGAAAAAGCGTCGTAACCTCAGAACGTCGTAAGCCGGAGCCGTCGTAACCCGGGGACTGCCTGTATCTATATGTATGCATGCAGTCACATAAGGAAAATATAACAAGGTTTATAGCGCCAGAGTGGCTCCGGAGAACCAGACCAGTGTAGCTATGTCAAGGTAATTGCTGCACTGCTATGCATAGCTCCGTGTATTTAAGAGGGAGAGAGATATTGGGTCAACTCCGCCGGGGGCCGGAGTATGCCGCAAGCCACTGCAAGAGCGGAAGCGAGACAATGAAACAGAAAACCCATGGAGTGACATTCCAGACATTTACAAACTAGGTTGTGTGTAATGCTATATATACAGGCAGTCCCCGGGTTACGACGGTGTTGGCTTACGACGTTCCGAGGTTACGACGCTTGTCAATAGTAGACGTTATTTCCAGGGTTACGATGCATGTTCCAGGGTTACGACGCCTACAACGCTCATCTGGGAGATGAAATATGACACCAAAAATGTAAAATAATCAATATTTGAAGGTTTTTTTTATGAAAAATGTCATAAGAATGCAGTTTACATAGTTTTCAATGCACCCAAAGCATTATTAGTAAGGTTATCTTAGGATTTTTTACGATGTTCCGGCTTACTACGATTTTCGGCTTACGACGCATCTCAAGAACGGAACCCCCGTCGTAACCCGGGGACCGCCTGTAATGGGATACCAACTGTACACATGTACGGTGGATGACATCCTAAGGCCGAGGCCTATGACTAAACATTCTCGAGTCAGGTCCGGTGTTGGCCGGAGCTGAAACCGCCGGAGCGGAGAGGAAGGCGAGTACTAGGGTGGGTGAGGGGGGTGGGGATGTGGGGGGGTCCCCACCTCCCTTGCCTGGTGGCTCACCTTAGTACGGTGCAGGGAGGGAGGGGGGAGAGTCCCCAAGCCCCGAGCAGGGCGACTGAGTATGGCCAGCCCGAGTGCTGAGTGTATCCACCCCCACCTACCTCCGAGAGAACTCCCCCTCTCATGTGGACTCGGATAGCTAGCTGCGTAGCGAGCAAGTCATCACTCCACCGTGGTGGGTGGGCATGGTGCGGAGGGGAGGGGAGGAGGGGGGGAGGAGGTCAGCAACGGGGTGGCTCGTACGCGATCAACTGAAAACCTTCCCAGCCAGGTGAACAGACACGCGGTGTGGAGGGCCAATTGATCACAAGGGGCCAACCGGCCCTGAAGTCGCATATAGCATACAACAATAAATAACCTTAGAAACATACATATAAATATAAAATAATTAAATATAAGCTAGCCTAACACGGGGGGAGAAATAATAAAAACGGCGTAAGATAAGGATGTCCAGGAGGGGTAGGCTAATCGCAAGCCTGGCGACTCGGGTGTGTTAGCCTAACCCTAAGGCGGCTAGTCGGTGTGCCTTACCAAATATGGGGGCAGGAGACTAGGAGCCAGGACATAAAACGAAGGGAGTAGGTCCTAACGTAAGGGAGACTCTCCTAACGAATTGGGATCTGACTATGCTAGGCTACGATCCGAAACATGCGGTCGGAGTAGGGGGACCCCGTGAAAGACTAGACTGAATAAATTCAAGCTGACTGCATGAAATACACAATAAAACAGTTATGGAATAATAAAAAGTACTGCTAAGGTAACTCTGATGGTATGGGAGACCAAAAGAGTGAGGAAGCCACCATGCGGTCCAGGAGATGAAGTCGGCGCGGGAACCATGAAGCTCACGCTACCTAATCTCCTCCTAAACATAATAAAATGGTTAAGATCTGTATAATGAGATCATAAAACCATAACAGCAGTACTTAACCCTTAAACACCGAATGGACGTATTAAACGTCGAGTCAAAATGTCTCCTGTATGCCGAATGGACATACCATACGTCGACTCAAAAAAGTTTTTTTAAAAATTCGCGGAAAAATACTTATAGGCCCACCAGCCTAAAACTTTTGAATCACGCGCCTTGGGGGATGCTGGGAGTTCACGGATCAAGGTGTTTTGTTTACAATTGTTACGCAGGCGCGCAAGCACGAATTTCTTTCTTGTCGCACTAAAAAGTATCAGTGACACATCTCAAAAATTATTTTGTCACTTTGACATAATTTTTGCACCGTTTTAAATTATCCTTTACATGAAGTATTATGTATGAAAATGTGCACAATTTCATTTAGAATACAACAAAAAAATACTCATGATTGTAGCTTTTTTATCAGTTTTGAAATATTTCCATATAACTAAAGATAAGTGCCAAAATTTCAACCTTCAGTCTACTTTGACTCTACCCAAATGGTCGAAAAACGCAATTGTAAGGTAAAACGCTTATATTTTAGTAATATTCAACTATTTACCTTAATTTTGCAACAAATTGGAAGTCTCTAGCACAATATTTCAATTTATGGTGAATTTATGAAAAAACTTTTTCATTACATCCACGCGGTAACTCTTCGGAAAAAAATCATACATGCGATTGTGGTAATGTTTGCACCATTTTAAAATTAGCTGTTACATAAAGTTTTATATATGGAAATGTGCGCAGTTTCATACACAATACAACTAAAAACAACCCATGGTTGTAGCTTTTATCAGTTTTGAAATATTTTCATATAAAAAATAAGTGACAAATTTTCAACCTTCGGTCAATTTTGACTCTACCGAAATAGTCGAAAAATGCAATTGTAAGCTAAAACTCTTATATTTTAGTATCACTCAATCATTTACCTTCATTTTGCAACAAATTGGAAGTCTCTAGCACAATATTTCTATTTATGGTGAATTTATGAAAAAAATAACATTTTCCTTAGGTCCGTGCAGTAACTCTTCCGAAAAAATCATACGTGCGATTGTGGTAATGTTTGCACCATTTTAAATTAGCCGTTACATAAAGTTTTATATATGAAAATGTGTGCAATTTCATGTAGAATACAACGAAAAATAATTGAAGGTTGTAGCTTTTCTCATTTTTGAAATATTTGCATATAAATCACGATAAATAGAAAAAAAACCACTTTCGGTCAATTTTGACTCTACCGAAATGGTCGAAAAACGCAATTGTAAGCTAAAACTCTTATATTTTAGTAATATTCAATCATTTACCATCATTTTGCAACAAATTGGAAGTCTCTAGCACAATATTTCGATTTATGGTGAATTTATGAAAAAAACTTTCCTTCCCTCCGCGAGTGGATTCTCCACCATAAATCTCCGAAATGCGTACATCGCATTCTCGGAAAATTTGCTCCGTTTCATATTAGGCATTTCATAGAGTTTTATATATGAAAATGTGCGCAATTTCATGTAGAATAAAATGAAAAATATTTGAAGGTTGTAGCTTTTCTTATTTTCGAAATAATTGCATATAAATAAAAATTTATAAAAAAATTTCGACATTTGGTCAACTTTAACTCGTCCGAAATGGTCAAAAACTGCAATTGTAAGCTAAAACTCTTACAGTGCCGTAATATTCCATCATTTAACTTCATCTTGAAACAAATTCAAAGTCTCTATAACAATATTTAGATTTATGGTGAGTTTAAAAAAAATATATTTTTTTACGTCCGTGCGTTACGAATTCATGCATCATTTTGTGATAATATTTTCTGTGTTGCTTTTATCGTTTTACAATGTGTTATATACCAAAATGATTGCAATTTAGTGTACATTACAACGAAAAAAAGTAACTTGTTACCTTTAACCATTTTGCGCACAGCGCGATTTGAATACAATTATATATGAAATTTCATTTTAGCGCTATCATATATCGCATTAGTTATATATGATAATGATAATTTTTTTCATTTCTGATGGTTGCATACTAAACTTCAGCCAATGACAAAAAAAGGAGCCAAAAATGATATTGTAATGATACAATAAAGTTTGTTCATACTTACCTGGCAATATATATATAGCTGTATTTTCTGAAGTCCGACAGAAATTAAAAAACTTATGACACACGTAGTGGGAGTCAGGTGGTTAGTACCCATTCCCGCCGCTGGGAGGCGGGTATCAGGAACCATTCCCATTTTCTATTCAGATTTTTATTTCCACTGTCTCCTGAGGGGAGGTGGGTGGGTACTTAATTATATATATCTGCCAGGTAAGTATGAACAAACTTTATTGTATCATTACAATATCATTTTGTTCATGAAACTTACCTGTCAGATATATATATAGCTGAATCCCACCTTTGGTGGTGGGAAGAGACAGAATAGAATTTTTAGGAAACATATACATGCATATAATTGATATCTTGGTTCCTTACCTATTAGCATAGCTGGCTTCGTGGTTACTGCCACGTAAGTCTTGCTTGTGCTACTAGAGTTGCCAGCGAGGTAGAGACCTATAAGCTGGTGCACTCAAGATGATCTGTCGACGGGGGCGTGACCACGATGTGACTAGACCATTGACCATACCATGAGGACAACGAAGTAAAAATCCACCTAGCCTAGTCTACCAAAGGTATCCCACTAAACTAGACTAAAGGAGGGAGATCCGCCTCAGGCGGTCGACCCCACAACCAAAAAACACACAAAATTAAAAAGCTCACCTAACCACTAAAGGATAGGATGAGTGCTACCTCCTGCCCCCAAAACAGTGACTGCAGCAACGTATGGTCCAAGCGAAGAGCAATGTTCGTATGTTGCTTTCACCTCCCGCAGGTAGTGTGAAGCGAACACCGAGTTGCTCCGCCAATAGGTGGCACTCAAAATGTCACTGAGTGCCATATTTCTGTGAAAGGCTATCGAGGTCGAAATAGCCCTCACCTCGTGGGCATTCACTTTTAAAAGCTTCATGTCACTATCCCTGCATGTGGAATGAGCTTCCTTAATGGTGTCGGAGGCGAACACTGCGGCCTGGGTCGAGATAGGGAAAAAGATCGAAGTAAATCTCTATGACATAAGATGAAGAGATCTCAGGGAGCCTTGCCTTAAAAACATAGGAAAGCATAGACCTATAACCCTTCATGCACGAAGGTGACAGGGCCCTGTCATGATGTAAATGAACTAAAAACTCCGCTACTTTCGGTAAGGAAGGTCTAGAAATTGAATGTCCTTGAGACTTACACCGTCTGTAACCGACCATTTAGCCTGATAATTACTCTGGTTGATTGCCGTCTGGCAAGAGCAACTGTCCGCGCCACTCTGGAGGAGAACCCTTCGTGCTTGGAGAACCTCCTGACAGTCTCCAGGCATGAAGATGAAGCATGTGGAGCCTCTGATGGAACCGATGAAAATGGGGTTGTTTGAGAAGATCTGGTCTCTCTGGCAGGCGAATGGGGGGTTCCACCAGTGCTTCCAGAAGGTCGGGAAACTACTCCTTCTGTGGCCAGAAGGGGGCGATCAAGGTGAGATCCAGACGCTTGGTTGCCCTCACTTTGTTGAGGACTGACCTCACCAGAGAGAACGGAGGAAAAGCATAGGCTTGAAGTCCCTCCCAGTCCTGCAAAAGAGAGTCTGTCCCGGCACTCTGAGGAGTCTGGTAAGGGGCGAAGAATATCTGGCACCGAAAATTCAGTGGGGTGGCAAACAGATCGACTGTGACAGGCCATTTCTTCCTGAGGCTGTCGAAGACTTCCTGGTAAAGTGTCCATTCCGACCCTTGAACTTCGTTCGGTCTCGACAAGGCATCTGCTAAGACGTTGTGATGGCCCAGGATAAACTGAGGGACCAACATAATCCCCCTGTCTTCTGCCCAACACAGGATTGATCAGGCTTCTTGAGTGAGAAGATCCGACTGTGTGCCGCCTTGGTTTCTCAAGTACGAGACTGCTGTGGTGTTGTCGACAAAGATCGCGACAACTGACTCCAACAGTTGATCCTGAAATGAAAGAAGGCCTAGGTACACTGCCTTAGTTCCCTCCAATTTATTGACATGATCCTCTCCTCCTCTAACCAAAGGCCCGAAGCGGCTTCGGAGCCCAGGTGTGCGCCCCAACCTTGATCCGAGGCGTCTGACCAAAACATTAGGTCCGGAGGAACCGAAAGAAGAGATGTCCCTGACTTGAGGCGGTGAACTTGCATCCACCAACGGAGATCCTTCCAACATTGTTGGAGAAGAGGCGACTATCGTTGTTTGCATTCCTCGGACAAGAAATCCCATGACTGGCGAAGTGGTCAAACTGAAGGGACCTCATTCTGAGACGACCTCCGGGAACCAGTTGGATGAGGGAAGACAAATGGCCCAGGAGAGACCTCCAAAGAGAAACTGGCTGCGTTACGGAGGACAAAAATTCTTCGATCAGACTCAGAAGCTTGTCTATCCGTTTCTGAGCGGGAGAAGCCCTCAAAATCTGGGAATTCAAAACAATCCCCAGATAAGTCATGATCTGGCAAGGGATTAGATTGGACTTGTAGAAGTTGATACGAATGCCCAACTCGACACAAAGAGACAGAACTATCTCCCTCGACCGGAGACATTTCTCTAGAGATTCGGCCTGGACTAGCCAATCGTCCAGATACGAACAGCAATCCTTACATTTAACTGATGCAGAATAGCTGAAACAGGAGCCATCACCCGAGAAAAGACCTGTGGAGCAGTGGTGAGGCCGAAACAAAGGGTCTTGAACTGGAAAACTCCCAAGTCCGTGAAAAACTGAAGGTAAGGTCTGCTTCTTGGATGGATGGGGATTTGCAGATAAGCATCCTGAAGATCGATGGAAATCATCCAGTCCCCCTCCTGACGATGAAAAGAACAGTCTGGACCGTCTCCATCCTGAACTTGGACTTATAAACTGCTGAACTTGACAGGACGATTGGAAAGTGGAGGTCTGGAGGAAACAAAAGGGATCTTCGTAACCTTCCTTCGGGAGGACCTCCACCACAAGCATCCACCGCTCTCCCCTGCCAAGCTGACCAATGGCGGGAGAGACAAGCTCCTACTGCGGTCTCCAGGCGAGGTGATGACTCCTACTTCCGAAAAAAATTCTTACGCAGAGACAAGGAAGAAGAAGAAGAAGAAGAAGAAGGTCCTCCTGGAGGTTGAGCTCTTTCTCTGCCCTTAGAGCCACGCCAAGAAGGGTGAGCACCAGAGGATGAAGTAGAGGCACCAGCAACCTGAGATGTACTCTGGAAAAAAGAGCCAGAAGGAGTTGTTGGGCTGGAGCAGAAGGTACAGATCTGGTCCTAAACTTACGCTTACTCCTTGAAGGAACGGAGGAAGACCAGAGGAAAAAGCTCTTGATAAGGCCCAGTGAGCTTGGGAAGAGGCATCACTTTGATGTTCCTTCAAAACCTCAGAAAGCACAGACATATCGAAAAGGAAATCGCCAAAAGGAGAAGAGGACAACAGACGGGTTCTCTGAATCTCCGATACAGAGGAGGGTAACTGCGACAAATACAGGTTACACCTTAAAGAAACAAGAAAGGCCTGCATTGAAGCAGCAAGCTCGTTCTGATGTACAGAAGCGATTGAAATGGATGAGCAGAATTCTCAAAAAGAGGAGCATCAGGAGGAACAAACCCGGAGTCCTTGATATACATTAAAAGCCCTCCGAGGACCCACATATTGAAGGATTGAGCTTCTTGTAAGGAGCTCATAACAGACTCCATAGCATAAAATCTTCAATTGAGACGAGACCGAAAGCCTTAGAAGGCAAGTTGACTTGAAAGTCAAGACAAAATCAGGATTTGGCTTGGGGGGGTCGAGAGAATGAAGAATCATCCGCCACCTGATAAACTCCTCTCCGGTGTCGTAGAAGAGAAGAGAGCCTTCTCTTCCCTTCCCCGATCACCTTCGAAAGTTTAGCGGCAACGTCCGCCTCACTCTCACGAACCTCTGGGCAAAGGGAAAACGTAAAAATTTCCCGTGACTGGGAAGGACCGTCAAGAAAAATCCCTTCTGTAATACAACGGCGGAGGCTGCTTCTGCTCTTTAGGCCTCGCCTGAGGAAGAAAACTCAAAATTAAATAAAAAAAGTTTCTTGAATTCTACATCATGACATCCATTCAAGGAAACATCAATATCACACGAATCCGCGTCATCATCATCATCATCGTCAGATCCTAACTTAGAAACTTCCCCTGTAGTAAAATCCTGACGACTAGCTATCTTAGGCCTGACACTAATATCCCTCCCCCCTTCTCCTAAATAAGCGCCCTTTGGCACTGTTACGGACTAACAGGGGACACGTTGGGTAAAATATTCGTTAGGCACCTGCCCGGACCGGATCCCCCCTAGGCCTTCGCCACGACGGGGTTCACAAGCCGGGTATCTGTCGCACCGTTACCCATGGTGCTGTCGACAGGTACCTGACGAGGAGCTGAAAATGAATCTAAAAGTGTTAGACATTCTAGTAAAGGCTTCTTGAAAATTCTCGACAGATTGTTAACTTAGCTGAAATATCTCTATCTAGACTAAGCTGTAATTTCTTAAAATGACAATTTGTCCAAAATTGCATTTTTCCTAACTATACAAACCTGAGGTCCTTTTACAATAGGAAGGTACTAGCGGCAGCTGGATAGGTCGTAAGCTTTCGAACAAGGGTTCGGTAGTTAACTGCTTGTCCGACAGGCGCGCGCGCGCGACGGGAGGTAAACAATTCATTTTCTTTTGCTTTGGCCCAAGCAAAAACTGCAGAGTGAGGGGTGGCATGAGGTGGGGCTATGTGTAAAAGGACCTCAGGTTTGTATAGTTAGAAAAAATGCAATTTTGGACAAATTGTCATTTGTTCCGACACGGCATACAAACCTTCGGTCCTTTTACAATAGGAAGAACTCACTTCTTGGTGGGTGGAATCTGAGTCTTTTGTGAACAGACTGGTGTTCGCCCCAACCTTGGAAGCCTCCTGTCGTAAGAGCGAGGGAGGGATCCAAGCCTCTGTCCGATTGATCGGGGTGTGCACCGCAGGATCAATGGTCAGACCTCTGGACCGAGTACTAAGAGAGAGGCATGCTTATCTCTTCGTACAGCAATGTAAGAACTTGTTCCTGTACAGGAGCAAATATAAAGTCATGGGTTTGACTCTTGTAGGCATCCACTTCCCCCCTTGTAGAAGGAAGTGGTGGATATTCTGCTCCTATCCCTAGTGAAAGGGATAGGATGGGGCTCTGTCATATAGCTCACCTGCATCTCGTCCTCATCCAGCGTAGTGACGACCATGGCCCTCTGCCCACAGGTAGAGGGGAAGGAAAAGATGGGAAGAGAGAGCCAGTCACTCACTCACTCACACATCCATCCACACAGTCACACCAGGACTCGATGCTGTTCAGCCTGCGAGGGTCTGGGTTAGCTACACAACTTGTGAGCAGCCACCACGGGTCCCAAGGAAAACGTATCCAAGGACCTGTGGGCAATATCCCGAACGGTAGAAGGACGTAAAGGTAGTCTGGTTAGACCAGACCCCTGCCTTCAGGACCTGCGCCACGGAGAAGTTCTTAACGGAACGCCAACGTCGGGGCAATACTTCTGACTTCGTGAGCTCTCGGACGGGACTACGGATGTCGTCACTACCATCAGCCTCATACGCCCTCCTGATGACCTCACGCAGCCAGAAAGAAAGAGTGTTCTTGGATACTTCTTTCTTGGTAACCCCGGTGCTAACGAAGAGGCGTCGACACTCAGGCCTGAGGTGTCGAGTTCTCTTCAGATAGCGCCGTAGCGCCCTCACAGGACAAAGCAGCATCTCATCCGCATCATTATCGGTGAAGTCCAATAGGAGGGAATCGTGAATGACTCGAACCTGTCGTCAGGGACCGACGGTTTCTGAGTCTTCGCAACGAAGTTCGGGACGAAATCGAGCGTCACAGATCCCCATCCCCTGGAGTGTCGTACATCATAGGAAAGACCATGGAAGTTCCCCTACTCTCTTCGCCGATGCCAGGGCCAGCAAGAAGAGGGTCTTGAGGGTCAGATCCCTGTCTGACGACTCTCGGAGTGGCTCGAACGGTGTTCGAGTACACCACACCTAAGGACGAGAGTCACGTCCCACGCAGGGGGCCTGAGTTCCCTGGGTGGGCAAGACCTTTCGAAGCTCCTCATAAGCAAGGAGATCTCGAATGAGTTCGAGATGTCCAACCCCCTCAGTTTCAGGACGAGCGCCAAGGCGGCTCTGTATCCTTTAACTGTGGGGACTGAGAGGAGCTTCTCTCGGCGAAGAAAAACGAGGAAATCCGCTACCTGCTGAAGAGTGGCTCTGAGAGGAGATATACCCCGTCTACGACACCAACCACAGAAGACGGCCCACTTCCCCTGGTACACAGCTGCAGAGGACTGACGGACGTTTCCAGCCATCTCTGTTGCTGCGCTACGAGAAAAGCCTCTCGTTCGCAAGAGATGGTGGATAACAGCCAGCCGTGAAGACGTAGGACTGGACTGCTCGTGGTACCGCTCGACCGTGTGGCTGGGCGAAGTTGTGCCAAGGGGAATCTCTCTCGGTTCTCCCTGCGAGAAGAGCCAGCAGGTCCGGATACCAAATGGCCTGTGGCCACTTGGGAGCCACCAGGATCATCCTGAGATTCGGGGTGACCAGTGCTCGACTGATCACCTTGCGAATCAGGCTGAACGGGGGAAAGGCATAGGCGAAGAGGTTGTCCCACGGGTGTTGAAGAGCGTCCTCTGCAGCTGCCATACGGTCCGGCACGGCCGAGAAGAACACCTGGAGCTTCCTGTTGTGCCGGGTGGCGAACAGATCCACGACTGGTCGCCCCCACAGAGTCGAAGAGCCTTTCCGCCACGTCCTGGTGTAGAGACCATCGGTCCCTATCACCTGATCCCGACGGCTGAGCGTGGTCTGCTACTACATTCCTCTTCCCTGGAATGTAGCGTGCCGACAGCTCTATTGAGTGTGCCTGAGCCCACTCGTGCACCTGCCGAGTCAACTGGTTACAACGGGAGAGACCACTAGGCCACCCCCCTGTTTTGTTGACGTAAGCCACCACCGTGGTGTTGTCGCACATCAACACCACTGAGTGTCCCATCAAGCGGTCCTGAAACTCTTGGAGAGCGAGAAACGCTGCCTTGAGTTCCAGTACATTGATGTGAAGGTGCTTGTCGTTCTCGTCCACACTCCTGAAGTCAGCAACTCCTCCAGGTGTGCGCCCCATCCCTCGGTCGATGCGTCTGAGAACAGCTGCATGTCCGGGGGGGGAGTGCGCAGAGGCACTCCTCTTAAGAGGTTCCTGTCGTCCAGCCACCAGGCTAGGTCCTGCCTCACCTCCTGTGTCAGTGACACTGGAAAGCTTGGGGGATCCGTCGCCTGCGACCAACTCTCCTTTAGTCTCCACTGAAGAGACCGCAGGTGAAGACGCCCGTGAGGGACTAACTTCTCGAGTGACGACAGGTGTCCGATCACGACTTGCCATCGCTGAGCTACCTGTTCCTGCCGAGACAGGAACTGGTTGGCTGCCTCCCTGAATCTGCTGATCCGCGAGTCTGCGGGGGAAGACTCGCCCTGCTACCGTGGTCGATCAGCATACCCAGGTACTTCATCCTCTGCTTGGGCTCGAGATCGGACTTCTCGAAGTTCACCACGATCCCCAGATCGCGACAGAACTCGAGCAGTTGATCCTGTCCTGTAAGCAACTGCGAGCGGGAGCTCGCCAAGACTAACCAATCGTCGAGATACCTCATCAGACGTATCCCGTGCGAATGGGCCCAAGCAGACACCAGAGTGAACACTCGCGTGAACACCTGTGGGGCGGTTGAGAGACCGAAGCACAGTGCCCTGAACTGGTACACCGTCCCGTCGAGGATGAAGCTGGAGGTACTTTCTGGAGGACTGATGAATGGGTATTGGAAATACGCATCCTTCAAGTCCACTGAAAGCATGAAATCGTTCTCCCTGATGGAGTCGAGCACTGAGCGTGCCGTCTCCATCGTGAACCGGGTCTGGCGAACAAACCAGTTCAGGGGAGAGAGATCTATCACCGGGCGCAGCCTCCCGTAGACTTTTCCACGGAAGAGTCGACTGTAAAAGCCCGGTGACTGATCCGTGACGATCTCTACAGCTCTCTTGCTCAGCATGGTCTTGATCTCCTGTCTCAGTGCTACGTCCTCGAGGACCCTGGAACGTACGACTGCTGTTGGACCGGGTTGGAGGTGAGGGGTGGCCGAGATTCGAAGGGTAATAGATATCCCTCCCGAAGGACATCTACAATCCAGGTCTCGGCGCCGTAGCGCTGCCAAGTTGCCCAATGGCTGGCCAGGCACCCCCCCACCTTCCGGCAGCAGGTGAGGGGAACGCCGTCCCTAGCGTTTCCCCCCCTTTCTTCGACTTCTTCCCAGAGCCTCCACGGGATGAGGAGGGCTGGGAGGAGGGCTGGTTACGGCTCCCCTTGCTAGAAGTCGAAGAAGACAGAGTCATTCCTCGGGGCTTCGACGCAGCAACCGTCTTAGCAGCCGAGGAAGCGCTAGCCGAGCTCTTAGACTTGGCCGCAGTCCGAGGCTGCCCAGAAGCCTTCGAGACTGCCTGGTGAACCAGACGGTCACTGTCATCAGTGCGCCGTCTGTCCACCGCAGCGTCCCACCATCTCTCCTGGGAAGAGAGACGTGGAACTCCGTAGAGGTCCGTTTCGAAGCCCCAACGCCGCCTCACGCCCGGCCGCCCTGGAAACCCGAGTAAGGACAGCGTCCCTTCGTCGGAGAACCAGGTTGGCCCACAGGTTCACCGTCTGGTGGGCAAGGAAGGAGATGGCTCTTCCCCAGACTGGCAAAGTCTCCTGAAGGCCGAGTCCTCTTCGGGAGAATTCCCCCGGAGTTGGCTGCGACCTTAGATACTGTGAGGGACCACAGATCTAGCAGGAGACGGCCTGGAAAGCTGCCATGGCGGTAGATTCCAGGCCTAATGCCTCTTGCTGCGAGAACCACAGGTTCTCGGACAGGAGCTGTTGCAGAGACACACCCGGAGTCAGCCTAGCTAACTCCGGGTTGACCTGTTTGGGCGGCATCGGGTCTTCAGATGGCACGTTAAAACCGCCGCTGTCGTAGCAGAGGAGGTGGAAGCAGCTTGTTCGACCTGCCAGACTTGAGCGAAACCGTCTTGCCCGGAGACAAGCGATTCAACCTGTCCAGCATGAGTCCGCAAGCTGTGAACGCGGCAAACCCACCGTCGGTCTGGGTTCCCTCTTCGGGCCCCAGAACGACTCGAGCCGGGACGTGGGCTCGGATGGTGGGAGCGGCGATCCTTCCCCGAGGTCGTTGTGCTGACGAATCAGCGCAATAACCTCGGCAAAGTTCCTCTGGATCTCGGGCGTGATAGCATCCTTGTGGAGTCGGACGTCCAGTCCCTCAAACAGGAGCATCTCCCGACCCACCCTCCTCCCTCAAGGAGAGGAGCAGCTGACAGCCCCCGCGTCTCGGTCTCCTCCAACCACCTGTGCGTACGACCTGGCTGGTCGAGAACCCGAGCAAGTGGTACGTACGACGACGTGGCGGGATCTGAGGGGCGCACCCTCACGATCACTCCAAATCAATACCTTACGCCCCTCCCGGTGTAACCCGAGGAGGTTGAGAAAGGTATGGGAGAGGCAGACCTGACGCTCCCTCCCTCGCTCGCTGGCAGAACCAGTGGGTCTTGGAGGACTGCAGGCGATCGCCAACTCCCGCGGTGGTGATCGAGCTGCAGACCTAGTCGAGCCGTCTCGCTGTGAGAACGGCTGGGACCCGAGAACAGCGGGGACCCCCCCGGTCTCGTGTGTCAACCCAGAAAAGGGAGCTGGTGCTGGTCCCCCCCCCCCGTACCCCCACCCCGATCGCTCTCGGCGAGAGCGACGGTCAGGCGACCGGCGAGCCCTCTGTCACTGTGAGATCGGTTGGCGTATCCTCACGGTGCGTCAGTTCGCTGGTACCAGCCGTGGCTGGTGCCGGCGACGACGGGGGGACCTCTTCCCAGCCTCAGCCCGTGGCCGGTCAATAGGACCGTCACGTTCCGCCCGGGTAGCCAGCTGCTCGCCGTGAGAGCGAGAGTCTGGTTATGGGAGAAGCCGCGTGTGTAGCGTGAGGGCTGTCACCAGTCTTTTCCGCTCCGTGCCGTGAACCTGACGCTGAGCGGACTCAGAGGTCTGGTTCCTGGCTGCACGGTCACTGTTAGGCGACCGTACACTCGGTACCTCTCGCGAACGAGGCGGCCGAGCCGGATCCTGCTGCTGTGGCCGAACCACTGACAGCAGGAGAGGAAGTGCCGGTGTTAGCCGGTCACCCCTCTGGTCCCCGTAGTCTTCTTCCTTGCTGGGAGAAGAGACGGGTCCTGCTCCCGAAGGAGCAGGGCGACCAGCGGAAGAACCCCCGTCTCACCGGAGCGAGACGGGTACCCTTAGAAGTTCCCGAAGGAGACTCTTAGGGGGGGGGGGAGGCAACCTTCTTCTTCTTAGGCGGTGGGGCCTTAGAGAAGAAGAAGAGGCGGCAGACGACGACGACGACGAAGAAGACGATGAAGACGACGACGACACCTTCCTCCTCTTCTTCTTCTTCTTCGTCAACCTCCTCAGGACCGACGTCAGATCTGTCATCCAGGACGGAGCCGGGGCTGCTGTTGCCAGAGCACAGGGCCAGTGGCCCGACGTACCTGTCCGAAACAGACCAGCATTAGGAGCAGCGGCGCCAGGAACAGGACAAAACATCAGCAGGTGCGAGCATCACAGGAACGGCAGTCGAGACGGCAGAGCAGAAACAGGAACCAACAGCGGTGGTCACGGCAGGTACGGCAGGCTGTGTGGGCGGTCCAGGTGGTCGAACCAGCGGCACAGACGTCCTCGGTGGGTAACCGGTGGGAGGTCCAGGGGCGAGCTCTTCGGGCACATGAAGTCCGGTCGCGGGCCAGCACGGCAAACCCAGGTGGCGGCATCCACACTCCCCCGAGTTACGGCGACTGGCCCCTGCACCGATGTTGTGGGTGTCACAGAGACCGCGTGCTGGGTGTACACCAGGTGAGGAGGTGACGCGTAGCCGGGTGTTGTAAGGGTCGTGGTGGTGGTGTGACCGTTGCATATGAGTGACCGCCACGGAGCCAGCGAGATGATAGAGCAGACCCCTGGGACACTCGGCACGCCCTGCAGCCCCAACGATGCCCACACCTGTCCGAGGTCATCCTTCACGGCAACCGCACCTGAGGAGGCAAAAGTCGGGTGATTAGAAGGATCCTCTACCCGCTCGCGCGAAAGACGAGCGGATAGAGGACCCAGAGTACAACTCTACGTCAGGGTATCTAGCGCCCTCCTCCACACTCGACACGTCAGGAGAGGAGAAGGACCTAGACACCCCCCCCCGAAGGGGAAGGCGCGAGACGTGGAAGTTGAGCGGGGAGGGCGGCAGGAAAGAAGACGAAGTGTCCGTCACCAAAGGAGTCGCGGGAGAGCTTTCCGACGACTCCTTTGCAGGCCTTCGCTTCTTCCTGCCTCATACAAAGTCCACTGCGCCTCCGACCAGTCATTACATACATCACAGGGCTCGGCCCGGGTGCATTCGCGCCCCCGACACCGAGCACACAAAATATGAGGGTCAATCTCTGGGAACGATCTAAACTTCCCACATTTACGCCCTTCGATACCGGGCAAAGTCTCCGGTGGGGTAGCGAGGCGAGGGATTCCATCATAATTCAAATTGAAGGCAGTAATATTATGCAAAGAGAGAATGATTGTACTTACAATACTCTTTCATACACAATTACAACCAAATACTCAGAAAGCAAACGACGAGCAGCGGGCCAGAGAGCGTCGAACACACACGTCCATCCACTGTGAGGCCGAAAGCAAAAGTGGATTGTTTACCTCCCAGTCGCGCGCAGCGCGCCTGTCGGACAAGCAGTTAACTACCGAACCCCTTGTTCGAAAGTAAAAACTTACGAACCTATCCAGCTGCCGCTAGTACCTCCTAATTGTAAAAGGACCGAAGGTTTGTATGCCGTGTCGGAACAAATTCTGTTTCCAGGTAGTTTCCATTGCCAAATCTTTGAATCTACATCAGAAAAAACTTCACTAATTACCGGTTGTACCGGGGGCAAAGCATCAATTAATTCGGAATCGGAGTCGTACGATACCGAAACCGAAGAGCCAGAACTATGAGCGCCCAAGTCAAAGAAATCGTTAGATACAGTTCTAGCAATCGATTTCTTTTTCTCCTTAACCGATCTTTTACGCTGCAAGATTGTTTGGCGTTTCATATAAGCAGTCATATCCTCGTCAGACCAGGGCTTACATAAGTCGCAACGAGAAGTCAAGTCACAAACCTGTCCACAACAAGAGCTACAAATGTCATGGGGTTCATACTCCCTGCTACTCATCCTTGTCCCACAAGCCGGGCAGTTCCTGATGTTGCTGGCAGAAGGAAGCATCGTATTATCTTGGCAATCCATTGTAGAATTGGACAGGTCAGTAGTTCCGGGTCGCGCAAAAGTTCGTAATTTAAGATAAGAACCACAACAGAAATCAAAGTTAATTCACTATTTCGTGATGTAATGCGTGAGTAGTAATTCACATAAAATCTCATTTAACAAATAATGAAAGCTTTAAAGGCACAAAAATGTTTAAGGAAATTTATAGAGCGGCCGTGATGTAAACAACACAGGCGCTCGTTAACAACTGATTTGAGGGAAGGTTTTGTATCTGTCAACGACAGTGTTGCCAACTGGCAGACAGAATAGGAGGTAACAGGGTTGCCAATGTGGTAAATTTTGGTGCGGTTTTTGGGGATTTAGGGCTAGATAAATTATATTAAGGTAATGTTTATTAATATGTTATTTTCATGATAAAATAAATTTTTGAACATGCTCACCTGGTAGTTATATATATAACTTACGTCCCCGACATCACGGCAGAATTTCAAAACTTGCGGCAATCACCGATTAGGTAGTCAGGTGCACCACCTGTGCGCCCTCTACCCAGGTACGTAGAACAATTCCAACTATTCCTCAGATCTTCCATGCCCATAGTCTCTAGAGGGGAGGAGGGTGGGAATTAAATTATATATAACTACCAGGTGAGTATGTTCAAAAATTTATTTTATCATGAAAAATGATATTGTTAGAATACAATAAAGTTTTGTACATACTTACCCGGCAGATATATACTTAGCTACTTAGCTTATGTCTCTGACGTCCGACAGAAATTCGAATTTCGCGGCACACGCTGCAGGTAGGTCAGGTGATCTACCCCCCTGCCGCTGGGTGGCAGGAATAGGAACCGTTCCCGTTCTAGAACCAGATTTTCTCTTCCACCTGTCTCCTGAGGGGAGGCTGGGTGGGCCATTCATCGTATATATCTGCCGGGTAAGTATGTACAAAACTTTATTGTATTCTAACAATATCATTTTTGTACATGCAACTTCCCCGGCAGATATATACTTAGCTGATTGACGCCCTTGGTGGTGGGTAAGAGACAACTATTTACTGAATAGACAGGTAAACAACATACGTTGTAGGTAATAAATAAATAAAACCTTGGTTCCTACTTGTTCAGGCGGAAATTCCATGGCTAATGCCTAGGAATCTGCTTCGCCTCAAGAGCCTCAGCGAGGATGTGACCTATGGCTAAGAGTTCTTGTGGGTCTGTCGATGGGGTCTTATCCATTTACTCGACAGAGCCTCTTACATGACAATATGCCTATGCCTAGTGGCATAATTAAGGAGCACAACACCGATCCCGATCACCTGATCCTAACACGAGGGTTAGTGCTTAAGTTGAAAAGAGTTATCCTCAAACTCCTTTCAAACAACCCAAAGAAAAAACACGACGTTAACTAAAATTTAACTCACTAGTTAAGGATCAGTATCGGCTCCCTATCCCAGCAATATATCCACAGACACGTATCAACCAAGAGAGAAGGATCTCTCGTAGGTTATCTTGACATCCTTCGGATATGGGAAGTCAACACAGAGTTGCATCTCCCGTATGTGACAGCTAATATGTACTTTAGACATATTGTTAAGGAAGAACAAGAATACAAAAGCTCGCACTTCATGCGCTTTTAATTCTCAGCTGTTTGAAGGAATCATCAATGCACTTGTCAAGTGCTTAGGAGATCACATTGTCTCAAAGAAGGCAGGGCATTCTTTGATATAGATCTCTTCTGGGTGAAGCCTGGAGCCTGGCTAGCGCCTCGCGCCTGGCTGGAGCCTTGCGCCTGAAATGGAAGGCGCCTAGAGCCTGGCTGGAGCCTCGCGCCTGGCTGGCGCCTCGCGCCTGGCTGGAGCCTCGCGCCTGGCTGGCGCCTGATTGGCTCCTCCCTCCTGGCTAGCGCCTCGCGCCTGGCTGGAGCCTTGCGTCTGGCTGGCGCCTTGAGCTTGGCAGAAGACTTCATGATTACTGTCTATGAGTCTGCATGCCTCAAGAGTTTCGCGAGGTAGGGACCTATGACTGACAAACCCCTTCTGGATCATGTTTCAATGGGGGCTAGCCCGCTTACACGACAGAGCCTTCTCGGATCGTGCCAATGGGGGCTGACCCACTTACATGGCAGAGCCTTACCTGTATCATATCAATGGGGACTAGCCCTCTACTTACATGACAGAGCTTTAGGTTTCTCTTTACTGAAGGAGCCTTGCGCCTGGATGGATCCTCAATCCTGACTGGAGCCTAGCCTTGAAGGAGCCTGGCCCCTGGACCGTGGATGGCGCCCTGGCTGGCTTCTAGAGCCTGGCTGGCTTCTAAGCCTGGCTGGCTCCTAGAGCCATGGCTGGCTCCTAGAGCCTGGCTGGCTCCTAGAGGCCTGGCTGGCGCCTCGCGCCTGGCTTGGCTCCTCCACACTTGCTGGAGCTTTGAGCTTGGAAGAGTCTCTAGGCTGTCTGGCGATGTCCACATCGGACACTCTTATATCTGTCCGATTTGTTCGCCTCTGGCGCATTTGCGCCAGGTTGGAGGCCCGCTCCTTTTCAGTATCCGGCCATGACAGAGTTCCTTGGAACTGTCCGCCTCTGGCGTTTTTCGCCTGTATTGGCATTTGGCGCTTGGCTGGCGCTACATTGTCCGAGAGTCCTGAACAACCACATAGTTTATCAGGAGACTGGAGAAGGGTGGAAGAAATTCTTCCCCTTTGAGCTTTTGGCCCCTGGCAAGGGGAGGTGATTTTAGTCAGCTACACCCAGTAGACGACAGGATATCTAACAATACGAGTCTTCCTCCGAGGAGGATCCTTCGTGAACA
The DNA here is from genome assembly GCF_015104395.2 of Macrobrachium nipponense. Classification (NCBI taxonomy): domain Eukaryota; kingdom Metazoa; phylum Arthropoda; class Malacostraca; order Decapoda; family Palaemonidae; genus Macrobrachium; species Macrobrachium nipponense. The sequence goes on along the minus strand of NC_087200.1, from coordinate 84,369,678 downwards.
CTTCTTTTGCTAACGAGATCTCTTCTTACATGTTGATGAGGTTCCTCGTTGCAGAATCTTCCCTATCCTTTGCCCGAAGGAAGGGAAGGAGTCTGGAAGTCGAAAGGAGAGACTGAGCTGAAATTGGGCGGAACTCTGATTTCTAGCTCTTATTGATTCTTCTGAATACCTTCTGGGAAGCATTTTTGAGCCCTCTCGCCCCCCGAAGACTCTGTAGGCAAACGTTTAAACCATCTCTTCTTCTGTAGATGAAAATGTAAGTACCCTGCCTGGGCAACTAAACTTCTATCTGAAAGCGTTGCGTCAGGAATAGAGGGATTTAGTTCTTTTGCCAGACATACTATGCTGGCAAGAACCCATTGCCGAGTCTCCATTGAATCTGATGCGAGATTCCAATGCACAAAAATTTCACTTGTCTTCTTGGTCGTTTAGGGCTAAGAGAAACAAAGAATTCCTTCATAAACTTCCTCAAAGAAGTTTGATGAGGAGCAGTTCCATTTTGTCGGAACACGGAATCTGTGGCCACAAAAAAAAATTCCATTCGAAGTACATGATATCCTACTCTTGTCGTATTGCGGTATCGTATAGATCCCGAAGATCTTAATCCTCTGTTATCTCTAATTCCCCTTGTAGAGACAGAGTATAGCCTTTTACTGCGTTCTTTGATAGCAGATATATACATAGGTGATTCTTCCCTCTGAAAGTGAAGAAAAAACCTCGCTATGTGGTTCACAGAGGTATCGGAAGAGGACAGTTTCCTCATTCCATCTAGCACGATCTGCAGCAATTCTATGTCTTAGCATGACTATTATCATTTACCTTGAAAAATCCTCTCATTCATGTCCACTTCTGGTCAGTCTGCACGTGGAAAGACTCAGAGTGGAGAGGTTTTTCAGGTCTATTTATAATAGATTCTGATAGAATATCCAGATACTCTTGGAAAAGCCTTACGAAACATGCTGTGAGAAGAACGTGACTTCTGTGAATCCAACCTCTCTAAGGCCAAAATGAGGCATTCATCTGTCTTCCTTTGACGCCATTTATCTTAATATCTGTTAAGAATTTATAACTAGGGGAAAAAAGACTAAAGTTTATTCCCCTTCTTTAAATTAAAGATGTCGTATATTGCTACCCTCTCTTGGTTCGAGGAAGGAAGCAGTCTATAGGAAGCCTGTTCGTCTTCTACCTTGCGAAGAGATCTATGAAGACTTTCCGCAGGTTCTCAAAACTCTTTTCAATAAATGTTAGACATACGTTAACAGTTATTATCTTCGATCGAGAAGGTTCTCACGGACATGCAAAATCTTGCATCGAACCTTTAAGGATCGTTACGTTCCGTGTCTGTTCCCAAATAGGTTCTCTTTTGTTAACGCGAACAGGGGCCGAAAAAAAAAAAAAAGAGATTCTCGATGCTCTTTGCGATATGAGAGAGTCGTGGAATTGGCCTAAGTGATTAAAAAAAAATTATTTCATCATTCCTTGTAAGCGACCCCTTTCCGATTAAATGGGTAACGAAATCAGGAACGAATCTTGCCGTTACCGAGCCTCCGAGAGGCTACTGGTTTGTTTGTTTGTTTGTATGGTGTTTTTACGTGACTTCCGAACCACGTCGAGAGTGAACTTCTATCACCAAAAATCCACATCTCTCACTCCTCAATGGAATGGCCGAGAATCGAACCCGCGACCACCGAGGTGAGAAGCAACACCAAACCAACAACCCCACTACTGGGGACTCTTAGGTTTAATAACTCGCTAAAACGAGAAAATATCTTGGATGGTACTTCTGGCGCATTGCGCCAGGCTGGCGCTTCTGGCGCAATTTGCGCCAGGCTGGCGCTTCTGACGCTTTGCGCCAGGCCTGGCGCTTCCTTCTAGTTCTTTTAAGGTTATGTGCCAGAACATCTGTGCCCTTATGGTACCCGACATCCTTCACGTGTTAATTCCGTTCTTAGTAGGAAAAAACTTTTATATACTAGTATAGTCCCATTCAGGGAAACAACTTCTGCCACTAAGAGAATGTTTCCCATCCGACTCACCCATCTTCTCTTGAGCAATATCCGATTCTAAAAAGGTTGTGTGCGTTTCTCGAAAGGATGAGAGAATTATATTATTTCGTGCTCTGCCGTATTAGACTCCTTTATAATACTGTCACATTGTGGTAAACAGCATTAATCTAGGAAACCTTTGTAAGGATACTAGAATTCTGTAGTTAACCTCGGTATGCGCATAATGACTTGACCATACCGTAGTCTTAAAGTGAATTCTCTTCTACTACATTCATCTTCTCACTAAGCATGTACTCTAATAAGCCATGCTTTCGTAAGCATGAGAGCATCATATAATATAGAGTTCCGCTGCGTTAGAATCCTTTAATAATGTTACCTACGGTAAACAGCATTGAAAGGTTGTAATATCTTTCTTATTGAAAGCTTCTTAGCAAAAGGCAGACAATATTTTATTTATGTTTGCTTAACTATCCCCTCAATCCGAGGCTAAAACCGCGATTGTAGGGGAGAGACACGGTTAGTTATTCCATCCCGCAGGAGAGAAGACATGTAACAACAAACATCATGACGACACCCCTACATGTTACTGCGTTGGTCTCTAAGCGCGATAGCAGTCTCCGTTAGCCGTCAGGCCTACTCTTCCAGAGTTGCCACTACTCCATTAAATAAAGGAATCTTATAAAATTATCGAACTTCAGGAAGTTCTTATTAATGCATATTTAAGCCGAAACAAGACTTCGATAAATCTAGAAGCTAAGTAGTGTTGTCTTAACAATCCCTTTAAGCGTAGTCCTTCCTAGAATTCCCTGAAGGATACTGATAATTGAGTTGCTCTAACAAAGAAGTAACTACGGTATGTGTGATTTGCCGTATCGTATTCTCATACAGCAGATACTCAACTACCTTCTTTCCTGCCGAGGCAGATAAAGGAAAAATTTTATTTTTTACTGTCTTCGTTCTTTTCGTTAATATATATCTCCTTAAGGAAGGAAGTTAATCCAGGAACTCTTTAAATCTTCGTGATTTCCTCATAAATCGCGGAAGAGACAGAATTCCTGTTCGTCTGTAGGGTTTACGGAAGGAAGTAGATATTTCCTATCCGCCATCATACCCAAACGTCGATGAGATTCTTATAAGAAAAACTCCCAAAGCGCTTGCCTCTTCATAACGAGGGAAGAGCATGAATGAAGGATGTGTCCGCATTACTCAAAGAGGAGCCTCGCGACTGACCTCTCTCTCTTAAGAAGATTTGGAATATTCTGGCGCCTGGCTCCTTGCGCCTAGCGCCTGGATAGTTCCGCGCGCCTGGAATGTTCCGCACGCTAGAAAGGAGACTCGCTCCTGGAACGTGTCGCTTGTGTGGAAGGTCCCGTGCGCCCCTTGATAGTTTACCCCAGAAGCGCCTACTAGACCCCTTTTAGAAAGAGCCTCTTGCCCGGAAACGTTTCAATGGAAGATCGTTCTGATTGCCACTGTACTATAAGGCTCCTTGCTCTAGCCGTCTGTTTTTCTGTTGCAAATTTGCGCCAGGCTGGCGCTTCGTCTCTTTGAAGGAGCCTTGCGCCAAGAAAAAATTTTCTAGAACGCGGCTCGCGCTCAGTTGCTAGAACGCGGCTCGCGTTTGGTTGTAGGAACGCGGCTCGCGCTAGTCTGTTTTCTGGAACGCGGCTCGCTGCTGGCTGTTGGAACGTGGCTCACGCTAGCTTGCTGGAACGCGGCTTCCTAAGTTCCTGGCTGGCTCTTGCTCAGTGTTCTCTTAGTTTTCAGAGAACGCGCTAGATCATCAAAAACAATATACCTTCTTCGTCTTTTCGGATGTAAGATGAAGAGACGCACTTTTTAAGGATGCCTTTTCAATGGCTATCCTTGGCAGTCTGGGACGCTCTACAGAACCTGCCCCGAGGGGACGCCTGACCGGTGGGTATTCTCTGAAACCCCCTTACGGCTTTCGACATTCCTTCTCCCCTGGGCTTGGGAGCTTGAAAGAGGTCTAGGCCTGGGAGCGAGACAGAGCCGATCAGACGCACCCTCCACTGCAATGGGGAACACTAGTAATCACTTCTTACCTTTCAATAGCTCGCATTTTGAGCCACAATCCTTGTCTTCAAATTGCAATTATGAATTTGAAGTTTCTGCGAAGTAAGAAGGTGATGAGGATGCAACACTACTAGTACTGTTAATACTCTAATTGCTCGTTAGTACGAGTTTCTAAAAAACTTTTAAAAGAAACGTATCTAGTTACATGCTTTACTGACTCCCTAAAGTAGGAAGTCAGTATATTTCCTCAATCAATTCTAACACTTATTACACATATTAATGAATAAATATTATTTCCCTTTCTTGCAACTATGTGAGTGTTTAACACCGAAAATTTCGGTAGTTACCACGTCATATATTCTTCGAAATTTTCGAAGCCAAATTCATTAAAAAGTTAATAAAAAAGCGTATGCCGAACCAAGACCCAGTACTTCCCTGCAAAAGACAGCCCAAAAGATGATTGGCGATGAAAAACGAAAATCAAGTCAGGAGGTAGCAACAACATATGTTGACACTACCGCGACAGAGAAAATCTGGTTCTAGAACAGGAACGGTTCCTATTCCTGCCACCCAGCGGCAGGGGGGTAGATCACCTGACCTACCTGCAGCGTGTGCCGCGAAATTCGAATTTCTGTCGGACGTCAGAGACATAAGCTAAGTAGCTAAGTATATATCTGCCGGGGAAGTTGCATGTACAAAATAACATTTTTAAACATCTAACTCACCTGGTAGTTATATATATAGCTGATTGACACCTTTGGTGGAGGGTCAGAGACAGCTATCATCGTTGGAATTGACATAAGAGTTAAATAAAAACAAACTTATGGGTTCGTACCTGTTAAGGAAGCTGACGTCAATGATATCCTGCCTCATTATGTCTGCTTTCCTTATGAGATCCAGCGATCCACCCAGGGGGCTGAAGACATCTTGGACACTGTCAACCGGTAAAACCTCTATGTGACTAGACTCCCTACAATACCCTTGTTCCGGGCGCTACCAAGGAACAAGTTGACCACCTGACTAAGGATCAATGATTGTGGAAGACTGTGTCCAGTCTCCACAAACAACCAAAAAAATGTCAATAGTCCCAAGGTAAGAACAGAGTATTGGTATATGTGGTTTTTTAAGGAGTAGTCCCTTCTCCTATTACTGAATGAGCTGCTACAAACGGACCCAGTGTGTAGCATTCTTCATATAAAGTCTGCACTTGTGTAATATAGTGCAACGCAAATACTGACTTGCTTCTCCAGAGGGTTGCGTCCAGGATATTCTGAAGGGATCTATTTTGTTTAAAAGCTACCGAGGTTGCTACGGCTCTTTTAGTAGCTTAAGATCCGCTTCATTAATTGCTGAATGCGCTTCCTTAATTAATTGCCTTATAAAAAAGGATCGCATTATTTGACATTTGCAGAGAGGGCTTTTTGACAGCACCAAAGCCCCTCTGAATTGCCACGTAATTTTTCCGTTCTTTCCAAGTAATGCCTCAAGGCCCTTACCGGACAAAAAACTCTTTCTGCGTCCTCACCTGTGAGATCAAACAGGTTTGGAATCTCAAACGATTTGGGCCAGGGCTGAGAAGGGCGTTCATTCTTCGCCAGGAATCCTAGCTGTAGAGAGCAGATAGCCTTGCCCTGTCTGAAACCTACAGCTTTGCTAAAGGCATGGATTTCACTGACTCTTTTTGCTGTTGCTAGACTTATCAAGAAGAGGGTTTTCATGGTGAGGTCCTTAAATGATGTTTCCTGTAAAGGTTCGAACCTATCACTCATGAGAAACTTCAGAACTACATCCAAATTCCAAGCTGAAGATTGTAGTTTCTCTTTAGTGGTCTCAAAGGATCTAAGAAGGTCTTGTAGATCCTTATTATCTGATAGATTCAGGTTCCTATGCCTGAAGACCACTGCTAGCATGCTTCTATAACCCTTAATGGTAGATTGATTGATTGATTGTGAGTTATCTGGCGTCACAACTACCAGGGTCACCGACGCCGAATACTAAATGTGATCTTTTAACTTTTATAATATATACCCTTAATGGTAGAAGCTGAAAAGTTACGCCTCTTCTTAAGGTATAGCAGAAAATCTGCTATCTGAGTCACAGAGGTACTGGAAGAGGAAACGGAGTTGTCCCTGCACCACCCTCTAAAAGTCTCCCACTTGGATTGGTATACCTTAATGGTGGAAGAAGTTCCACGCTGGACGAGTGGTTTTCGAGCTGGGCTGCCAATCCGGTGGTCCCAGGTTCGATTCCCGGCTCGGTCAACGCGGAATCAGAGAAATTTATTTCTGGTGATAGAAGTTCATTTCTCGATATAGTGTGGTTCGGATCCCACAATAAGCTGTAGGTCCCGTTGCTAGGTAACCAATTGGTTCCTAGCCACGTAAAAATATCTAATCCTTCGGGCCAGCCCTAGGAGAGCTGTTAATCAGCTCAGTGGTCTGGTAAAACTAAGATATACTTAATTTAATGGTGGAAGACCTCCTTGCTCTTGCGATGGCTCTAGCTGCCTCCTTCGAAAATCCTCTAGCTCTTGTGAGTTTTTTGATAGTCTGAAGGCAGTTAGTTGAAGAGCTTGGAGATTTTGGTGATACCTTTCCAAGTGGGGTTGTTTGAGTAGATCTACTCTTAAAGGAAGAACTTTTGCATCAGTTTGTGTACCACTTTGAATGGCGGGAAGGCGTACACATCTAGATGATCCCAATTCATGAGGAACGCATCTATGTGGATTGCCTCGGGATCTGGGATGGAGAGCA
>NC_087200.1:84339283-84362382 GCF_015104395.2 Macrobrachium nipponense | reverse complement strand
GGGATGGAGAGCAGTAAGTACCCATCCTCTTCGTTTGTGCTGTGGTGAAGAGGTCTATGCATGGGCGACCCCAGGTTCGCCACAGGTTCTTGCAGACTTCCTGATGGAGAGTCCACACTGTCGCCAAGACTTGATGTTTCCTGCTCAGGATGTCTGCCCTTACATTCTTCTCCCCTTGAATGAAGCGTGTCAATAATGTCACGCTTTTCTGTTTCGTCCAGAGAAGAAGCTCTCTTGACGTCTTGTAAAGGGACTCGGAGTGGGTTCCGCCTTGTTTGTTGATGTAGGCCAACGGCGTCGTGTTGTCGGAGTTGACCTGCACCAATTTGTTGTGCACTGCACTTCCGAACTCCTTGAGAGCCAGAAAAACTGCAGTCACTTCTTTCTGGTTGATATGAAAGTTCTCCTGTTCTCTGTTCCAGGAGCCCGAGACCTCCAGCTTTTCCCATGTTGCTCCCCGCCATCCCGGATTCCGGGTAGGCGTCCGGTAAAACAACACTAGGTCTGGGTTCCTCTGTTTTAGGGAAAGGCCTTCCTGGAGCTTGACGGGGTCGTTCCACCACCGTAGACAGTCTTTCATGGAGTCCGAAACGGGAATACACTTTGTCTCTAGTGTCTTCCTCTTGTCCCAATGCCAATTGAGGAGGAATTGAAGAGGGCGAAGGTTCAGTCTTCCTAAGGAGACAATCTGTTCTAGCGAGGAAAGGGTCCCCAGCAGACTCATCCATTCCCTCGCGGAGCACGTCTGTTTCCTTAGGAAGTTTTGCAACTTTTCCAAGGCTTGTCTCGTTCTCAATTCGGACGGGAAAGCCCAAAATACCTGACTCTGAATCCTCATACCCAGATACAAGATTTCTTGGGATGGGATCAATTGAGATTTTTGACGGTTTATCAGAAGGCCTAGGTCTTCCGATAACCGAATCGTCTTGTGAAGGTTCTCCAGACAGCAGGTGTAGGAGTGGGCTCTGAGAAGCCAGTCGTCCAGATACAGAGAGGCCCTGATACGATTTTTGTGTAGCATTCCTGCTACGTTGCTCATCAGCCTCGTGAATATTTGAAGGGCAGTGTTTAAGATGAAGCAAAGAGCTCGAAATTGGTACGTTTCTTCCTTGTAAACAAACCGAAGGTACTTTTTGGAGTTCGGGTGGATAGGGACGTGAAAGTAAGCATCCTGAAGATCTAACGAAACCATCCAGTCGTCTTGTCTGACTGCGGCTAGAACTGATTTCGTTGTCTCCACCGTGAATTTTGTTTTCTTCACGAAAACGTTCAGGGCACTCACGTCCAGTATTGGTCTCCATCCCCCCGAACTCTTGGGAACCAGGAATGAGCGGTTGTAAAACCCTAGAGACTCCAGATTCCGAACTCTTTCTATTGCTTCCTTCTGAAGCAACATAGAAACTTCTTGCTGTATTGCTTGGATCTTGGTTTCCTCTCTGTATCTCGCTGACAGATCGATTGGTCTTTCTGCTAAGGGGGTTTTTTTCAAGAAAGGGATTTTGTATCCCTCCTTGAGAAGCTGAATCGACCAGGGATCTGCTCCTCTTTCCTCCCATGCTTGCCAGAAGTTGGTAAGACTTTCCTTGCTGCCTTTGTCATAAGATCTTTAGTTGCCTTTTGAGTTAAGGCAGAAGAGACTTCCTTTACCAATTCTTGAGGGAAAAGATGAGTGGAAAGGGGGGCAAAAAGTAATTCCGCTTTCTGAATGGGTGTGACCCCATTCGAAAGGAAAGAACACAATTGAGCCCTTTTCTTCAAGATTCCCGCCGAGAAAAGAGCAGCTAGTTCGTTAGATCCGTCTTGAAGAGCTTTGTCTATACACGACCTCAGATGAACTAGTTCTTCCGTGTCGGTAGACTTGGAGGCTTCTAATTTCTTCCCCAACGATCCCAGAGTCCAGTCTAGGAAATTAAACACCTCGAAGGCTCTAAAAATCCCTTTGAGAAGACTGGAGAAGTCCCCATGAGAGGAAGCGGGAACTCCCAGACCGAGAGCTTCTCCAGTATCACACCAGATGCTAGATCTGGACGCTAATCTGGCCAGAGGAAATGAGAAAGCTGCCTTTCCTTGGTCTCTCTTTGTGTCCATCCATTCCTTTATGATCTTCAATGCTCTCTTTGAAGAACGTGACAACACCATCTTTGTGAAGTCGGACTTCTTAGATGTCTTTCCTTGAGTGAACTCTGAAGGTGGGGAACGAGGGGCAGCTGGAAAAAAGTTTTCCGGAAAAAGTTCTGTGAAAACTTTCATTAGTCTTTTCAAGTCTGACGAAAGCTGTAAATCTTTGGTTTTCTTCGTCGGACAAGTCTCTTATCGGACCAAAAGGAGAAGAGGAGGAGTCATCCCTCCCCTCTTCCGATCAACCCATAACCGACGTCGCTATGTCATGTTTCATCGGTGTTTTCGAAGAAAATTCTTGTCGCCTGCAAGTGTCCTGGCGTCAAGAATCCTGATGCTCGGCCTCCTGGTGTCAAACTTCTTGACATTCGGCGTCATGTTGATCCAGTATTTGACGTTCGGCGTCTTGTCGTCCAACCTCTTGATGTCTGGCATTCTGGCGTCCAGCTTCTTGACGCTCAGCGTCCTGGCGTCCAGCCTTTCGACGCTCGGTGTCCTGGCATCCAACTTCTTGATACCTGGAGTCTTGGCGTCCAGCATCTTGACGCCTGGCGTCCTGGCGTCCAGCCTCTTGACGCTCGGCGCCCTGGTGTCCAGCCTCTAGACGCTCGGCGTCCTGGCGTCCTGGTGTCCAGAATCTTGACGCTTGGCATCCTGGTGTCGATGTTTGTAGTCCTGGCGTCCAGGCTCTTGATGCTCGGCGTCATGTTGTTGAGAATATTGATGTCTGTCGTCTTCCTGGCATCCAGCTTTTAAAGGCATGTCGTCCTGGCGTCCAGTTTTTAAAGGCATGTCGTCCTGGCGCCAGTTTTTAGAGGCATGTCGTCCTGGCGTCCAGTTTTTCGTCCAAGCTTATGATGAATGCTTCGCTTGGCGTCCTCTTTGTATGTAGTAGGCTGATAAGCCTGCATTAAAGAAGAGAGCTTTTGCTGCAAATCTTGCAGTAAGGAAAACTGCGGAGCTTCTTGCTGCTGGGGACAGACTGGGGAAGCCGCAAATTCAATCTCTCTCTCTCTTCATCATATTCGGCGAAAGACGAACGTCCTGAAGACGAACGCCAATCCGCAGGAGGAGCTGGAGCATGAACTGAAGGCATCCACTTGTCCGATACTTCCTGTCCTCCTACCAAAGACGACAGCTTCCTGTGCGACATCTTGCGTCTTAGCTTGGTAGGAGAGCAAGCATTGTAGTCGAAATGGAAGCGATCAGGAGTCGCAGCACGCACCGAAGGCCTCCCTCTGTTCGATACCTCCTTTCCTCCTACCAAAGGCCTCCCCTGCTCCAATATTTCCTTGCCTCCTACCAAAGACGCCGGCCGCCTGTGCGACATCTTGCGTCTTGGCTTGGTAGGAGAGCAAATATTGGAGCTGGAAGGGAAGCGTTCTGGGCTGCTCCAATGACTACATCCTGGCAGTTCTTGACGCTTGGCGTCCTGCTCTACTGGATGTTGTCTTTTCATGGGTCTAGATTTCGCAGTCTGACGTCAGCCCCGTCTGGGTACTGCGTCATCAGATGACGAAGAAAACACTTTAACCTCGCCTTTCTAATGGCGAGGGTGAGTGTCCTGGGATTCGTCTACAGCTACGCTCAAGGGGACGGCCGCTCGGGAGCTAAAACCTCTTGCCTCCCTTCGTCGGTCAACATTCCTTCTCACAGGGGTTGGTGAGCTTGGAAGCGGTCTAGGACTAGGAGCACGACAGGTCCGAGCAGGCGCACCCTCCACTGCACTTGTCCAAGGGCTTGAATGGCTGTCATCATGTCCTTTAATGTTGGACTCTTACCTGTTTCCGTAGTTGGATCTGGTACTGCTACTACATACGAAGGATCAAAAGGTTCATTGATAGATAGAGAACTGTCTATCCCTTGACTATCCTTGGAGAAGCGAGACATAGTACTCTTCGCTCTCCTTTTTCTATCCTTCTCTAATTTCCGCACATAGCGGTAATATTCAATCCATTCAGTTTCAGGCAAGTCCACACATTCATTAATCCTATCACCCAACTCACAAACTTTACCTACCTCTACATTTGGTACAAATAGAATGAGGGTCTACTGAAGATTTAGCAAGCAGAGTCTTGTAACCTTTCACACACATTCTCACACTCGATGCAGAGTCAGTCATGGTGGGAATTATCAAAAGAGAGATCAAACAAGCAAGGGTCAAAACCAACAATATCCAAATAAGTCGAGAAAAATCCAAATAAAAAATCCAAATCAAGCAAAAGCCAAAGCCAAAGTGTACTTCACCAAATCAACTGCAAAAAACACGGGCTAAGCGAGCGAAGTTCCAACGATGTCACCGATAGCGGCAGCAGGGAAGATCCGAGGAATAGTTGGAATGGTTCTACGTACCTGGGTAGAGGGCGCACAGGTGGTGCACCTGACTACCCAATCGGTGATTGCCGCGAGTTTTGAAATTCTGCCGTGACGTCGGGGACGTAAGCTATATATATAACTACCAGGTGAGTTAGATGTTTGAAAGTGTAACACATAGGTTAGGATCGTAACCTAACCAACCTAAATTAACCTAACCTAGTAGAACGTGTTACCTGACCCGGGGGGGGGGGACCTTTACAAGGAAGGCAATATGGAATTTTTATTCTAAAATTTATATTAATAATACTTACCTGTATAATTTATCTAGCCCTAAATCCCCAAAAACCACACCAAAATTTACCACATTGGCAACCCTGTTACCTCCTATTCTGTCCGCTAGTTGGCAACACTGCCGTTGACAATTACAAAGCCTTCCCTGAAAATCAGTTGTGATAGGCAGATCTTGGGGTAGGATGGGTGGGACTAGATAAATTATACAGGTAAGTATTATTAATATGATATTGTAATGACACAATAAAGTTTGTTCATACTTACCTGGCAGATATATATATAGCTGTATTCTTCCGAAGTCCGACAGAATTAAAAAAAAAAATTTACGACACACGTAGTGGGAGTCAGGTGGTTAGTACCCATTCCTGCCACTGGGAGGCGGGTATCAGGAACCATTCCCATTTTCTATTCAGATTTTTATTCCCACTGTCTCCTGAGGGGAGGTGGGTGGGTACTTTGAATATATATATCTGCCAGGTAAGTATGAACAAATTTTATTGTATCATTACAATATCATTTGGTTCATGAAACTTACCTGTCAGATATATATATAGCTGAATCCCACCTTTGGAGGTGGGAAGAGACAGAATAGAATTTTAGGAAACATATGCATGCAGATGATTGATATCTTGGTTCCTTGCCTGTTAGCATAGCTGACTTCGTGATTACTGTCACCCAAGTCTGCTTCTGCTTTACTAGAGTTGCCAGCGAGGTAGTGACCTGTGTAGCTGGTGCACTCTAGATGATCTGTCAACGGGGGCGTGACCACGACATGACTAGACCATTTAACCATACAATGAGGGCAACGAAGCAATAAAAACACCACCTGGCCTAGTCTACCAAAGGTTAGTCCCACTAAACTAGGCTAAAGGAAGGGAGATCCGCCTCAGGCGGTCGACCCCACAACCAAAAACACACAACATAAAAAACTCACCTAACCACTAAAGGATAGGATAAGTGCTACCCCCTGCCCCCAAAACAGTCTGCGGCGACGTATGGTCCAAGCGAATAGCAATGTTCGTATGTTGCTTTCACCTCCCGCAGGTAGTGCGAAGCGAACACCGAGTTGCTCCGCCAAAAGGTGGCACTCAAAATGTCACTGAGTGCCATAATTTTGTGAAAGGCTACCGAGGTAGAAATAGCCCTCACTTCGTGGGCATTCACTTTTAAAAGCCTCATATCACTATCACTGCACGAGGAATGAGCTTCTTTAATGGTGTCTCTTAGGAAGAACGCTAGAGCGTTCTTAGACATAGGAAGATCTGGCTTCTTGACAGAGCACCACAAGTTACCAGAAGGTCCTCTACAGTCCTTCGTTTTTTCTAAGTAGAATTTGAGAGCCCTGACAGGGCACAGGACTCTCTCTGGTTCTCGACCCACGATTTCCGTCAAACCCTTAATCTCGAATGTCTTGGGCCAAGGGTTGGAAGGGTTTTCGTTCTTTGCCAAGAACGTCGGGCTCAAAGAACAAACGGCATTGTGGTTCTTAAACCCAATATGCTTGCTTATAGCCTGGATCTCGCTAATCCTCTTCGCCGTCGCCACAGCAGTTAGGAAAACCGTTTTTCTAGTCAGGTTTCTAAGCGAAGCTGTGTGAAGCGGTTCGAAATGGCTGGACATAAGGAACTTAAGAACTATGTCTAAGTTCCAAGATGGTACTTTCGGTTGAGGTACCTTCGTAGTCTCAAAAGAACTCAGGAGATCATGAAGGTCTCTGTTATTGGCCAAATCCAGCCCTCTATGACGAAAGACTACCGACAGCACACTCCTGGAGCCCTTTATCGTCGGCACCGCCAGTTTTACTTCTTTCCTCAAGTAAAGGAGGAAGTTCGCTATCTGGCTCACAGAGGTTGAGGTGGAGGAAATGCCCTTCTTTCTACACCAACTCCTGAAAACAGCCCACTTGGATTGGTACACTGCAAGAGAGGAAGCTCTCCTTGCAGTGGCGATCGCTCTTGCCACAGGTCTTGAAAAACCTCTCGCTCTGGCCAACTTCTGGATAGTCTGAACGCAGTCAGACTCAGAGCGGGGAGGTTTTTGTGGTACCTCTCGAAGAGGGGCTGTTTGAGTAGATCTGTCCTTGGCGGCAGAGTCCTCGGAAAGTCTACCACGAAGGACATGACCTCTGTGAACCAGTCAGTCGCAGGCCAGAAGGGGGCGATTAGCGTCATCCTCGTTCCTTCTGATGCTGCGAATTTCCTCAGCACTTCCCCTAGGATCTTGAACGGGGGAAAGGCGTACAGGTCTAGTCCCATCCAGTCCCAGAGAAGGGTGTCTATTGCGACTGCTCCTGGATCTAGAACCGGTGAGCAGTACAGTGGAAGTCTCTTTGTTCTCGAAGTTGCGAAGATGTCCACGAGAGGACGTCCCCACAACTTCCACAGCTTCTGGCATACGTCCTGGTAAAGGGTCCATTCTGTCGGCAGCAGTTGCCCTTGCCGACTGAGGAGGTCTGCACGGACGTTTTCTACTCCTGAGACGAACCTCGTCAGGATAGTAACGTCGTGTGCCCTCGCCCACAGCAAGATCTCCTTTGCAAGGAAGAACAGGGACCGAGAGTGGGTTTCTCTCTGTTTCTTGAGGTATGCCAGAGCTGTGGTGTTGTCAGAGTTGATCTGCACAATCCTGCGAGAGACTTCGTCTTGGAAAAACTGGAGCACAAGATGAACTGCTGCCAGTTCCTTGAGGTTTATGTGCCAGGACACCTGTTCCCCTCTCCAGGTGCCTGACACTTCCTTCCCTCCTAGTGTCGCTCCCCACCCCGTGGTAGACGCGTCGGAGAACAACACTAGGTCGGGGCTCTGAAGCTTGAGGGAGACTCCCTCTGCAAGCTTCAACGGATCGCACCACCATCTTAGGTGTTCTCTCACCTCTTCTGAGATCTCCAAGATCCCTTCCAGGTCGTTCTCGTGCTTCCAGTTGTCCGAAAGGAAGAACTGAAGAGGTCTGAGGTGCAACCTCCCTAGGGAAACAAACTTCTCCAGCAAGGAAATGGTCCCCAGCAGACTCATCCATTCCCTCACCGAGCATGATTCTTTCCCCAGAAAGGCTGACACTTTGCTTAGGCATTGTTGCTGTCGCCCCTGGGACGGAAAAGCCCGAAAAGCCACAGAGTCCATCTGAATCCCCAGATAGACGATGGATTGAGAAGGGGTCAGATGTGACTTTTCGAATTTTACCAGAAGTCCCAGGGACTTCGTGAACGTCAAAGTCGTGTGAAGGTCCTCCAAACACCGGGCTTTCGAGGAGGCTCGAATGAGCCAATCGTCCAAGTAGAGAGAGATCCTGACTTTCGACAGATGAAGCCATCTCGCAATGTTCTTCATCAAAAAGGTGAAGACCATCGGTGCCGTGCTCAGTCCGAAACAGAGTGCCCTGAATTGAAAAACCTTCCCCTTCAGGACAAACCGCAGGTACTTTCTTGACTGGGGATGGATGGGGACGTGAAAATATGCGTCCTGGAGATCTAGAGACACCATCCAATCCCCCAGTCTTAAAGCCCCAAGCACTGACTGAGGCATCTCCATCTTGAACCTCTGCTTGATGACAAAGAGGTTTAGGTTGCTCACATCTAGGACTGGTCGCCATCCTCCCGACTGCTTCGGCACCAGGAACAGTCGATTGTAAAACCCCGGGGATTCCAGGTCGAAGACCTGTTCTACCGCTTCTTTTTCGATCCTCTGATCGAGCAGATCGAAAAGAACTTGTTGTTTTTCCCCCCGGTACGAGGGCGACATATCCCTGGGTGTCGTAGACAGCGGGGGTGCTTTCAGGAAAGGGATACGGTAACCCTTTTCCAAGATGTCCAGCGACCATGCGTCCGCACCTCTCTCTCTCTCCAGGCTTTCGCAAATAGCTGAAGTCTGGCTCCTACCGGTGACTGAAGGACTTCTATTTCATTTCTTGCCCTATGGAAGCGCAGGGGCTCTGCCTCTGGAAGTGCTTCTTCCTCAAGGGGCCGGTCTCGAGGAAGATCCACCTCGAAAGGGCTTCGATTTCTTTGCAATCGGAACTCCCAAAGAAGTCGAAGGGCCTGCAGTTCTTCGAGACGATTGGGCGAGGAGATCCTGTGTAGCTTTTTCCTACAGACTAGTTGCAAGGTCCTTAACCATAGCCTGAGGGAAGAGATGATCCAAAAGAGGAGCAAACAGCAACTCTGCCTTTTGCGAAGGAGAAACTGACTTGGCAGTAAAGTTGCAAAACAGGGATCTCTTCTTCAAGAGTCCTGTGCAAAAATGCGCAGCCAGCTCCTCCGAACCATCCCTGACGGCCTTGTCCATACACGACATGACGTTGAACAGCTCCCCCAGGCTAATCGATTCGGGACTATGAAACTTGGTATCTAGAACTCCAAGACACCAATCTAAGAAGTTAAAGACCTCTAAAGTCCGAAAGAGGCCTTTAAGGTGATAATTGATCTCCGTCGTAGACCATGTCACTTTGGATGAAGAAAGGAGGGACCTCCTCGAGGCATCAACAAGACTTGCAAAGTCTCCTTGAGCAGAAGAGGGAAGTCTGATACCGACGTCCTCCCCAGTCTCATACCACATTCCTGCTTTTCCGCTAAGCCTGGAAGGCGGAAGAGCAAACGAGGTCTTGCCTTGAGCCTTCCTTCGTTCCATCCAGTCGTGGACTTTACGAAAAGCCCTCTTAGTCGAAAGGGACTTCTTCATTTTAACAAACCCCGAAACTTTGTTGACCTTAGAAGACGAAAGTTGAGGGGGGAGAGCGAGGAGCTGCAGGTTGGAAAGTGTCTCCAAATGCAGACTGAAGAAGGCGAGTCAAGACCTGGTAGTCTGAAGAGACAGGAGCCAGTGGTTGTTCATCATCAGCTTCTTCTGAAGCCGCGCTTATCTCACCTTCCGACACAGGTGAATTAGGAGGAACTAGCGACGATACAAGACCCTCAGGTCCAAGTCTCAAATTGGAACGATGTTGCGAAGTCGAAGGTAAAGCCGACTCATGAGCAGGTAAAGGCGAAGACGGAACACGGTGCACCTCTTGAAGGCGTGAAGAACCCTGAAGAGTGTCCTCAAACACGCGCGGGCGTCGACGAGCGTCCACATCCGCGTCCACCCGAGCGTCAACTGGCGCGCGCCTGGCGTCCACTGGCGCACTCTTGGCTTCTACTGGCACGCGTTTGGCGTCCACTGGCGCGCGCTTGGCGTCCACTGGCGCTCATCTGGTGTCCGGCCGAGCGTCAAGATCAGGCTGAGCTTCAACAGAGGCGTCCAAAGAAGCGTCACGCTCCCAACAGGTGTCAAGCTTACGAGCAGGAGCAACCGCCTTATGTGAAGAGCGAGAAACAACGTCTTCGTACTCTCTAGAAAGCCGCTGGGGAGCCGCACGAACTCTAGAAGGCAATGATACAGGTGACAGAGACGAGTGAGGAGACGGAGAGGGAGACTGCCTAGATCTCTTGACGGGCAGCCTGACATCCTTCCTCCGACGACGTGGTTCCGTCTCTCTCTTGGAAATCACAGCAGCAAGTTGTTGCTGTAAAGAGCGAAGAATCTTCTCAGTAGGAGAAGACTCCCTCTCAGGAGAGGGGCTGATCCTGTGAGAAGGCGAGGGGCGAGGGGACGCCTTCTTCCTTCTCACAGGAACCACCACTGAGCGAACTCTGGAGCGACTGGGGCGCTCGAAGGAGTCATCATCTGATGACGCCCTACTCCTCTTCTGCGGCGGGAAGGCCACGAAGGCACCATCAGGCGAAGACCGCAGATCAGCAGGAATCCCAGGACATAAAGCGTCCCGCTCACCAACGCTCCTTTTCAATGGGCGTGAATCCGACTGAGAGCTCCACCCCTTACGCGGGGAGGAAGCCTCGGATGACGAAAAGCACTCCTTGAGGAGGCGTGCACGCGCACGCTCCTTGGCAGTCTGGGTAGCGTCAACAGAAACTGCCGAAGGCACGTCAGATCGGTGGGGGTTCCCCGTAACCCTCCTTCGGCTTTTGACATGTCCTCTCCCTGAAACCTGGGAGTCCGGCAGAGGTCCAGGCCTAGAGGCGAAATGGGGCTGATCTGACGCACCCTCCACAACACAAGGGGCACTGTCACTGCACTTCGCACTTTCACTTTTGCCTTCTAAGGCGAGCACTTTCGATTCCAGATTGCGTATCGACTCTAGAATCAATGCAAGGGCATTACCCTCCACAGACACTGTTTCAGGGCCCGAAGGCGGCACTACAGGGTTAGGAGAAGCAAAAACTAAAGGAGGGTTAGTAGGAGAAATATCCTGACGTTTACTCTCTGAAACGCTCCTGGAGGAAGACCTCCTCACCCTATCCCGCTCCAACTTGCAAAGATAGGACTCATACGACTTCCATGCTGAATCAGAAAGACATTCACACTCCTTGCTGCGATCATCATACAAACATACATGCCCTCTACAACTCTTACATACTGTATGTGGGTCTACCGATGCTTTCGGTAGCCTCACCCTACATTCATCCTTACTGCAAAACCTGGCGCTAGCCGAACTAGACCCAGACAGCTTAGTTTTTAGGAAAATCAAGCCAAAATCCAATTAAGTCCACAAGTAACGTGTGCCTAGCTACCGATCCAAAGTCAATATACCAAAAAAATCAAACGGGATACTAAAGCAGCCAAAAGTTTCCAAAATTCCAGACGAAATGCTGAAAAATGATATTGTCATGATACAATAAAGTTTGTTCATACTTACCTGACAGATATATATAATCAAGTACCCACCCACCTCCCCTCAGGGGACAGTGGTAAAGAAAATCTGAATAGAAAATGGGAATGGTTCCCGGTATCCGCCTCCCAGCGGCGGGAATGGGTACTAACCACCTAGCCGACCACTGCGTTTGCCGGGAGTTTTGAAACTCTGTCGGTCGTCAGAGAATACAGCTATATATATATCTGTCAGGTAAGTATGAACAAACTTTATTGTATCATGACAATATCATTTTGTTCATGACACTTACCTGCCAGATATATATATAGCTGAATCCCACCATTGGAGGTGGGAAGGGACAGAATAGAAGGATTTTGGAAACATTTCACATGCAGATGATTGACATCTTGGTTCCCTACCTGTTAGCATAGCTGACTTCGTGATTACTGTCACCCAAGCCTGCTTCTGCTTAACTAGAATTTTCAGCAAGGCAGTGACCTGTATAGCTGGATAGTTCTAGATGATCTGTCAACGGGAGCGTGACCACAATATGACTAGACCATATTGACCATACTGAAGACAACGAAGCATAATAAATACCACCTAACCTAGCCTCACTAAAGTTAGTCCCATAACTTTCAGGCTAATTAAAGGGAAGACCGCCTCAAGCGGCCAACCCTACGACCGTAAAAAACAAACCCATAATTAAAATCACACACATCCATTTTCTAAAGGATGGTGTTCGTATTGCTTCTCGTCCCCAATACTGTATACGCGGATATGTATGGTCCAAGCGAGTAGCAATTCTCATATGTCGCCTTCACATCTCTGAGGTAGTGTGAAGCAAACAAAGAGTTGCTTCGCCAAATTGTGGCACCCAGGATATCACTGAGTGCCATATTTTTCTGAAAAGCCACCGAAGTAGCTACCGCTCTAACTTTGTGAGCATTAACTTTTAGCAGTTTAAGATCACCATCCATGCAGGATGAATGAGCTTCCCTGATGGTGTTTCTCAAGAAGAACGCCAGTGCGTTCTTAGACATTGGTAATTCCGGCCTCTTGACCAAACACCACAGGTTGTCTGACGGGCCTCTACATTGTTTGGTCTTTTCCAGATAAAATTTGAGAGCTCTGACAGGGCACAAAACTCTCTCCGGCTCTCGTCCGACGAACTCTGATAACCCCTTGATATCAAAGCTTTTAGGCCAGGGGTTGGATAGGTTTTCGTTCTTAGCTAAGAACGAGGGGCTCAGCGAACACACCGCATTGTGTTCTCTGAAACCCACATGTTTACTCATAGCTTGGATTTCGCTAACCCTCTTAGCTGTTGCCAAAGCGGTTAGGAAAATAGCTTTCCTAGTTACATCTTTCAAAGAGGCAGCGTGCATAGGCTCAAATGGGGCTGACATTAAAAACTTTAAGACAACATCTAAATTCCATGAGGGAATCTTGTCTCGTGGAGCTTTTGAGGTTTCAAAGGACCTCAATAGATCGTGAAGATCTTTATCATTTGATAAATCCAAGCCTCTGTGTCGAAAGACCGTTGACAGCATACTTTTGTAGCCTTTAATCGTTGACACTGAAAGTTTGTCTATATTAAGATGTAGGAGGAAATCAGCAATCTGGCTCACAGAGGTCGTGGAGGAGGAAATATTTTGCCTTCTACACCAACTTCTGAAGACAGCCCACTTCGATTGGTAGACAGCTTGAGAAGATGTTCTTCTAGCGCTGGCAATAGCTCTTGCCACCGATCTTGAAAAACCTCTCGCTCTGGCCAACTTTTGGATAGTCTGAATGCAGTCAGACTCAGCGGAGAGGTTTCCGTGATACCTCTCGAAGTGGGCTGTCTGAGTAGATCGATTTTTTCTGGAAGTGTCCTTGGGAAATCTACCAGAAATGACATGGCCTCTGTGAACCAGTCGCTTGCAGGCCAAAAGGGGGCGATCAACGTCATTCTTGCTCCTTCCGACGCCGCAAACTTCCTTATTACCTCTCCCAGGAGTTTGAATGGAGGAAAGGCGTAGTAGATCCATCCCCTTCCAATTCCAAAGCATGGCGTCTATTGCTATTGCTCCTGGGTCTAGAACCGGAGAGCAGTAAATAGGAAGCCTCTTCGTTTTTGCGTCGCGAAGAGGTCTACCAGTGGGCGTCCCCAAAGTTTCCATAACTCCTTGCAAATCTCTGGATGGAGAGTACATTCGTTTGAAGTATTTTGATGTTGACGGCTGAGGAGATCCGCACGAACATTCTGCTGTCCTGAAACGAATCTCGTTAGAATCGTTACATTTCTCAGCTTCGCCCAAAGTAAGATTTCCCTCGTTATCCTGAACAGGGAACGAGATAGAGTTCCTCCCTGTTTTTTGATATACGTGCAGCGCCGTGGTGTTGTCCGAGTTTGACTTGTACAATTCGTCCCACAATCCTTGACTCGAAGCATTGAAGTGCCAAACGAATCGCCTCTAGCTCCTTGAGGTTTATGTGCCAGGACCTCTGTTCCCTCTCCAGAGGCCTGACACTTCTTCCTCCCCCAGTGTTGCTCCCCAGCCCGTCATGGACGCGTCTGAGAACAACAACTAGGTCTGGGGCTCAGAACTTTGAGGGACATCCCTTCCGATAGCTTGACGGGATCGGACCACCACTTCAAATGCTCTTTGATCGATTGAGGGATTCTCAAAATCTCGTCTAGGTCTTTCTTGTTCTTCCAGTTGTCTGCTAGGAAAAACTGAAGCTGTCTGAGGTGCAGCCTTCCCAGAGAACAAATTTCTCCAGCGAGGAAATGGTCCCCAGCAGACTCATCCATTCCCTCACCGAGCATATTTCCTTCTCTAAGAAGACCGATACTTTCTCTAAGCATTTTAGCTGACGTTCTATGGATGGAAATGCTTGAAAAGCCACTGAATCCATCTGAATCCCCAGATACACGATGGACTGTGTGGGAATCAGATGGGACTTCTCGAAGTTGACCAGAAGGCCTAGGTCCTTCGTCAGCTGTAATGTCGTATGTAGGTCCTCCAGGCACTGTTCCTTTGACGTGGACCGGATCAGCCAATCGTCTAAATAGAGTGAGACTCTTATCTTCAAGAGATGGAGCCATCTTGCTACATTTCGCATCAGAAGCGTGAATATCATAGGGGCTGTACTCAGCCTGAAACAGAGAGCTCTGAATTGGAAGACCTGTCCTTTCAGAACAAATCTGAGGAACTTCTGACCGAGGATGTATCGGAACATGGAAATAGGCGTCTTGGAGATCCAAGGACACCATCCAATCTCCTGGTCTCAGGGAAGCTAAAACAGACTGTGCAGTTTCCATCTTGAATTTTATTTTCCTTACAAAAAGATTCAGCCTGCTTACGTCTAGGACAGGTCTCCATCCTCCCGAGTGCTTCGGAACAAGGAAAAGCCTGTTGTAGAAGCCTGGAGAATTCCGTGATACAACTCTTTCTACTGCTCTCTTTTCCAACATTTGATCCAAAAGGTCTAATAAGATCTGTTGCTTTGAATCCTGATAAGAGGGCGAAAGGTCTATTGGTTCTATGCTTAATGGCGGTTTCGATAGAAACGGGATTTTGTAACCTTTCTCGATCACTTCGAGTGACCAAGAGTTCGCCCCTCTTATCCTCCATGCTTCGGCGAAGAGAGCGAGTCTCGCCCCGACTGGTGTCTGGAGGGCCGAAAAGTCATTTCTTTCCCCTGGTTTTTGAGGGGGCTCTGCCCCTAGGGAAACTCCTCCCTCGAGCAGCAGCTCTTGAAGAGGATCTTCCACGAAAGGGCTTATAATTCTTCCTAGAAGCTTGCGTGGTTCTTGAAGACATCTGATCAGCAGGACGTTTCGAAGACCGAGACAATAAGTCCTGCGTCGCTCGTTCTTGGAGATTTACTGATAAATCCTTTACCATCGATTGTGGAAAAAGATGAGCAGAAAAGGGAGCGAACAACAATTCTGCTTTTTGCGCTGGCGACACTGACTTAGCTGTGAAGCTACAGAAGAGTGCGCGTTTCTTCAGGACTCCCGACGCAAAATGTGATGCCAGTTCGTCGGAGCCATCTCTTACTGCTCTGTCCATACATGACAAAATACTCGCTAAGTCCTCTAATGAAATGGAATCTGGGCTTCTAGACTGAAGATCCAAGACGCCCAAACACCAATCTAGAAAGTTAAAAACTTCCAAAGTTTTGTAAAGGCCTTTGAGATGGTGATCTATCTCTGACATTGTCCACGAAACTTTTGCTGATGCCAGGTAAGATCTTCTAGGAGCTTCCACTAAGTTGGCGAAATCCCCTTGTGCGGAAGCGGGGATTCTTAAACCTGCTTCCTCTTCTGTCTGGTACCACTCCCCGACTTCCACTAACCTTGTGGGGGGGAAGTGCAAAAGAAGTCTTGCCCTTTGTCTTTTTTGGATTCCATCCAATCATGGATTCTTTTAAAAGCCCTTTTAGTCGAGAGCGAGGTGGCCATTTTGACAAAATTTGGAGTCTTCCTTGCCTTCGAAGAGGTTAGTTGCGAAGGTGGAGAGAGAGGAACTAGAGCTCGAAACTTCTCGGGAAACAAATCTTTTAAAAGACGAGTCAAAGTCTTATAATCCACAGAGGATGAAGTTGTAGGATCCTCCTCCTCTTCCGAAACAGGCTCGCTTGACGATTTATCTTCTAATGGAGACATAGTCTTATTCTGAATTGAACGAGAACCGAAGTTTCACCTCCCTTTCGGACCGTAGGTCTTGTGTTTGAAATCAATTTTGAAGAGGAGAGTCTGCTATGTTCTCCTAACCTTGACTTTCTCTCCGAATTTTCCAAACTAACGTCATACGATTTCTCTTGATGAGCACTCATTGTAGTTTCTACTACCTTGAAGCATATGGCGCTTAACAATTCTGACTAGCGACCTGTTCTTTTCTTCCAGGGGGTGACTTTATGCCTCGGACGCCTAGTGCCCTCAAAAGCGTCCTCATTTGCGTCCTGGAAAGCGTCCTCATTTGCGTCCTGGAAAGCGTCCTCATTTGCGTCCTGGAACGCGTCCTGATATGAAGGACGACGAGCGTCCTTACTAGTACTACGCCTCGCGTCCTCAAAAGCGTCCTGACGTGATGGACGTTGTGTAAACACTCCTTTAAAACGGTCTTGAGTTGTAATACGCCTTGTGTCCTCAAAAGCGTCCTCATATGCATCTTCATATCCTTCTTCTGAACTAATATCGTGCGTCTGAATTCCCTCTCATCCCCCGACGTTTACGACACCGAGCGTCCGAGCAAGCGTCCTACGAGCGTCCTGATTAGCAAAGCGTTTCTTTTGTTTTGAATATTCTCTTCCTGTAAGCCAAGATCAATTCCCTCCCAATTCTATTTCTGAGCGATCCCCCCTTCTGAACGTTCTTCGACTCTTGGAAAAGACGACGGCCGCCTGTGCGGCACCTATTGTCTTTTTCTTTACCGCCAATACTTCTAGAGACTCTATCAGCAGGACTGCTTGCGCGTTCCTGATTGAGTCGATGAGGTCTAGAAGGCGACGAATCAGAAGATGACGAAGAACGAAGAGAAGCCGCAGGAGAACGTCTAGATTTCTTGACGGGTAGCCATAGATCTTTTTTACGACTACGTGATCTTTCTTCTTTCTTGGCGAAAAACGCATCCAACTGTTGACGAATCGCTACGAGGGTCTTTTTTGATGGTGAAGAACCATATGATGGAATGAACCTTTGAGAAGAAGATGGGCGAGGCGACGCCTTCTTCCTTCTCTCCGGACTCGAATCAGGACGCTCAGAAAGCGTCCTGAATCTCTTGTGTGGGATACTGTCTTCGAAGTCTTCCGGAGAAGACCGAAAGCGTAAATCGAGGCGGAGGACGCTCTCGATCTCCCGATGAAGCGTCCTCTTCATCATACCTTTCCTAAGAGGGCGAGAAAGACGATGGCCGCCAGTGCGACGTCTTACGTCTTCCTTACCACTCTCAATTGGAGAGGCTGCGTTCTCTTCTGTAAGACCTTTCCTAAGAGGGCGAGAAAGACGATGGCCGCCAGTGCGACACCTTACGTCTTCCTTACCACTCTCAGTCGGAGAGGTCTTCCGAGATTCCCACCCACGGTGAGGTGAGGACGTCTCGGAGGAAGAGAAGCATTCCTTCAAGGTTTTCGAGCTTGTGCGCGATCTTTGGCAGCCTGGGATGCGTCTTCAGGATCTGCCGAAGGGACGCCAGACCAGTGTTTAATTCCCGTAACCCTCCTTCGGCCTTCGACATGTCCCAATTCCCGTGTTCTGGGAGTCCGACAGAGGTCTCAACCTGGAGGCATTATAGGACCGATCTGACGCCCCCTCCACTTCACTAGGGGCACTAACATTATCACTACACTTTTGCACATTAGATTGTAGCACTTTCATTTTCGATTCAAGGTTCTGAATCGATTCTAAAATGGTAGAAAGGGCATTCCCTTCGGTAACAATCACTTCCTTATCTGAAGGAGAAATTATAGGGTTTCTGCGTTAACATGTTCTACAGTTTATGTTAGATTGAGCAACTTTACTTTGACTTTTAACAGAAGCACTCCTGGAGGAAGACCTCCTAATTCTGTCACGCTCAAGTCTACGAATGTAAGATTCATACGCCTTCCATTCGACATCAGTTAACACTTCACATTCTTTGCACCTATCATCCAACAAGCAAACATGCCCTCTACAATTCGCACACTGTGTGAGGATCTACCGAGGCTTTGGTAGCCTCACCTTACATTCTTCTACACACACACTCTGAAACTAGTAGAACTAGATCCAGACATCTCAATTCTAAGAAAAATCAAAGCCAAAATCAAAATCCAAACCACAATAGCGTATGCCAAACCACTAAGCCAAGTCCGAAACCAAAAGACAATCCAAATACTCAAGTGACAAATGAAGTTTTCGAAATCCTAAGCGGAGGTCTGTAAACAGATGTTTACCGACCGGCGACAGAAGAAAATCTGAATAGAAAATGGGAATGGTTCCCGGTATCCGCCTCCCAGCGGCGGGAATGGGTACTAACCACCTAGCCGACCACTTGCGTTGCCGCGGAGTTTCGAAATTCTGTCGGTCGTCACAGAATACAGCTATATATATATCTGGCAGGTAAGTGTCATGAACAAACAGATGTTTACAGCACCGGCGACAGAAAAAATCTGAATAGAAAATGGGAATGGTTCCTGATACCCACCTCCCAGCGGCGGGAATGGGTACTAACCACCTGACTCCCACTACATGTGTCGTAAGTTTTTTTTTTTAAATTCTGTCGGACTTCGGAAGAATACAGCTATATATATATATCTGACAGGTAAGTTTCATGAACAAAATTAATTTTAGAATAAAAATTCCATATTAATAAACATTACCTTAATATAATTTATCTAGCCCGATTAACCACATTGAAAAGGAGGGGGGAATCTGAGTACAATTTCCCCTTCGGACAGAATAGGACATAAAACAATCAAAGAAATATATATCATAGGCAGTTAAAAACTCAACCCGAGGTCTAAGATACTAAGAACTCAAAGTCTCCTACCATAATGCCGCAGAACTGCGGTAGTAAAGGACAAGGAGTAAGTGTATAGTCATTCAGCCTGTACTAAAGTCAGGTGACCGACCAGGTGACCAGTCAAACAAAATGAGGACAGCAAGGCTGCACCACGATGACTTTATCAAGCACTACAACGACACCTGCTCTCTCACGAATGTCTGGCGCCAAGAGAGAGGATCGGGTATTGACAACTCTTTCCCTGAAGGATGAGTGCCTGGACAGCTGGGCGATTCAAAGCTAAGCAAACATTGGGGGTGTATCAACGCAACCCAACGTCGCCAGCAGCGATATCTGCTCATGAGCAACTCCTGACTCAAGCTTTCTGGTGCCAAGAGAAAGGAGCGCGGAGCAAAAAGGCGACTCAGTCCCGAAGGACGAGTGCCGGCAGTCCAACCTGGTCTCATGTTACATGATCATCGGAGGGTGTATCAACGCAACCGACGTCGTCAATGAGAAACTCAGGACTACTAAATGTCGCCTGATCTCGCATGAGTGTCTGACTCCGAGAAAACAGGTAAGACAAAAAGTAGATGGTGAACGAGTCACCAGATGACAGCAGACGATCCATCGACTAATTCCCTATCCAAAAGGACAATGGAAAAAGCGCGTGTCGTCAGGACAAGCGAATCAGTGGCTAGTCCTAGGTCGGCATCGACTTTGGGAGAAGCATAATCGCCAGTGCCGACAACCCAGTGGCTGGTCCCCTGTCACACTGACAATGGAAGCAGCATGAGTTGTCATCAACAACACCTAAATACCAAACTGCCTAATTCCCATTATAACTAAACCAAAAACTGCCATATGTGATAATGTAAAACAAAAAATATATACAACAAAAAAGAAAAAATAATGTATAGGTAGCAACCAAACTTAAAACAGGAAGACTACCTAATTCTCCTGTCTGACTACCTGTCCTGCCATCACCAACGGGCCCAAGGAACGAAGGTCGCCTAGAACTAGAGAAATATCCCTCCAGTAAAAGGAGGAAAAAAAAAAAAAACAGAATTAGAACGCTAAGTCGCCGCCTCAAGCACCTTGGCAACCGAGACGTTCTTCATAAAAGCTACTGATGTAGCAACTGCTCTAATATGACAATTTGTCCAAAATTGCATTTTTCCTAACCATACAAACCTGAGGTCCTTTTACAATAGGAAGGTTACTAGCGGCAGCTGGATAGGTCGTAAGCTTTCGAATAAGGGGTTCGGTAGTTAACTGCTTGTCCGACAGTGCGCGCGCCGCGCGACTGGGAGGTGAAGAATCACTTTTGCTTTAGGCCCAAGCAAAAACTGCAGAGTGAGGGGTGGCATGAGGTGGGGCTATGTGTAAAAGGACCTCAGGTTTGTATAGTTAGGAAAAATGACAATTTGTCCAAAATTGCATTTTTCCTAACTATACAAACCTGAGGTCCTTTTACAATAGGAAGGTACTAGCGCAGCTGGATAGGTCGTAAGCTTTCGAACAAGGGTTCGGTAGTTAACTGCTTGTCCGACAGGCGCGCGCGCGCGACTGGGAGGTGTAAACAAATCACTTTTGCTTTTGGCCCAAGCAAAAACTGCAGAGTGAGGGGTGGCATGAGGTGGGGCTATGTGGTAAAAGGACCTCAGGTTTGTATAGTTAAGGAAAAATGCAATTTTGGACAAATTGTCATTTGTTCCGACACGGCATACAAACCTTCGGTCCTTTTACAATAGGAAGACTCACTTCTTGGTGGGAGGAATCTGAGTCTTTTGTGAACAGACTGGTGTTCGCCCAACCTTGGAAGCCTCCCTGGTCGTAAGAGCGAGGGAGGGATCCAAGCCTCTGTCCGATTGATCGGGGTGTGCACCGCAGGATCAATGTCAGACCTCTGGACCGAGTACTAAGAGAGAGGGCATGCGTATCTCTTCGTACCAGCAATGTAAGAACTTGTTCCTGTACAGGAGTAAATATAAAGTCATGGGTTTGACTCTTGTAGGCATCCACTTCCCCCCCTTGTAGGAGGAAGTGGTGGTATTCTGCTCTGATCCCTAGTGAAAGGGATAGGATGGGGCTCTGTCATATAGCTCACCTGCATCTCGTCCTCATCCAGCGTAGTGACGACCGTGGCCCTCTGCCCACAGGTAGTAGGAGGAGGAAAAGGAGGGAAGAGAGAGCCAGTCACTCACTCACTCACACATCCATCCACAGTCACACCAGGACTCGATGCTGTTCAGCCTGTGAGGGTCCTGGGTTAGCTACACAACTTGTTGAGCAGCCACCAAGGGTCCCAAGGAAAAGTATCCAAGGACCTGTGGGCAATATCCCGAAGGTAGAAGGACGTAAAGGTAGTCTGGTTAGACCAGACCCCTGCCTTCAGGACCTGCGCCACGGAGAAGTTCTTGCGAAACGCCAACGAGGGGCCATACTTCTGACTTCGTGAGCTCTCGGACGGGACGTACGGATGTCGTCACTACCATCAGCCTCATACGCCCTCCTGATGACCTCACGCAGCCAGAATGAAAGAGTGTTCTTGGATACTTCTTTCTTGGTGACCCCGGTGCTAACGAAGAGGCGTCGACACTCAGGCTGAGGTGTCGAGTTCTCTTCAGATAGCGCCGTAGCGCCCTCACAGGACAAAGCAGCATCTCATCCGCATCATTATCGGTGAAGTCCAATAGGGAGGGAATCGTGAATGACTCGAACCTGTCGTCAGGGATCCCGTACGGTTTCTGAGTCTTCGCAACGAAGTTCGGGACTAAATCGAGCGTCACAGATCCCCATCCCCATGGAGTGTCGTACATCATAGGAAAGACCATGAAGTTCCCCTACTCTCTTCGCCGATGCCAGGGCCAGCAAGAAGAGGGTCTTGAGGGTCAGATCCCTGTCTGACGACTCTCGGAGTGGCTCGAACGGCGTTCGAGTCAGACTCCTAAGGAGAGAGAGTCACATCCCACGCAGGGGGCCTGAGTTCCCTGGGTGGGCAAGACCTTTCGAAGCTCCTCATAAGCAAGATCTCGAACGAGTTCGAGCTGTCCAATCCCCTAGTTTCAGGACAGCGCCAAGGCGGCTCTGTATCTTTGACTGTTGGGGACTGAGAGGAGCTTCTCTCGGAAGAAGAAAAACGAGGAAATCCGCTACCTGCTGAAGAGTGGCTCTGAGAGGAGATAGACCCGTCTACACACCAACCACAGAAGACGCCCACTTCCTGGTACACAGCTGCAGAGGACTGACGGACGTTTCCAGCCATCTCTGTTGCTGCGCTACGAGAAAAGCCTCTCGTTCGCAAGAGATGGTGATAACAGCCCAGCCGTGAAGACGTAGAGACTGGACTGCTCGGTGGTACCGCTCGACGTGGCTGGGCGAGAAGGTTGTGCCAAGGGGAATCTCTCTCGGTTCTCCTGCGAGAAGAGCCAGCAGGTCCGGATACCAAATGGCCTGTGGCCATTTGGGAGCCACCAGGATCATCCTGAGATTCGGGGTGACCAGTGCTCGACTGATCACCTTGCGAATCAGGCTGAACGGGGGAAAGGCATAGGCGAAGAGGTTGTCCCACGGGTGTTGAAGAGCGTCTCTGCAGCTGCCATGGGTCCGGCACGGCCGAGAAGAACACCTGGAGCTTCCTGTTGTGCCGGGGGGTGGCGAACAGATCCACGACTGGTCGCCCCCACAGGTCGAAGAGCCTTTCCGCCACGTCCTGGTGTAGAGACCATTCGGTTCCTATCACCTGATCCCGACGGCTGAGTGTGTCTGCTACTACATTCCTCTTCCCTGGAATGTAGCGTGCCGACAGCTCTATTGAGTGTGCCTCGGCCCACTCGTGCACCTGCCGAGTCAACTGGTACAACGGGAGAGACACTAGTTCCCCCTGTTTGTTGACGTAAGCCACCACCGTGGTGTTGTCGCACATCAACACCACTGAGTGTCCCATCAAGCGGTCCTGAAACTCTTGGAGAGCGAGGAACACTGCCTTGAGTTCCAGTACATTGATGTGAAGGTGCTTGTCGTTCTCGTCCCACACTCCTGAAGTCAGCAACTCCTCCAGGTGTGCGCCCCATCCCTCGTCGATGCGTCTGAGAACAGCTGCATGTCCGTGGGGGGGGGTGCGCAGGGGCACTCCTCTTAAGAGGTTCCTGTCGTCCAGCCACCAGGCTAGGTCCTGCCTCACCTCCTGTGTCAGTGACACTGGAAAGCTTGGGGGATCCGTCACCCTGTGACCAACTCCTCCTTTAGTCTCCACTG
>NC_087200.1:84292908-84338783 GCF_015104395.2 Macrobrachium nipponense | reverse complement strand
CTTCGATTGTTCTTCAATTGTTCTTCGATGAGTTCTTCAATTGTTCTTCGATGAGTTCTTCAATTGTTTCGATAGTATATTCCATATTTATATATTTTCAGATTGTCATTGTTCCATTTAAATATCTTATTTCTGGATTCACTCTCCACGGTTCCACGTGTCTTAAATTTATAGATGCACATGTAGATTTTGTAACGGTTGAAATTTTAGTGTGTTATATTTGCAAGTTAATGGGTGAGGAAGGAAGGGGTTTTCATATACTACTTTTGGCTAGCTGCCACTTATAGCTGAAGACTTGAACCAAATCAAAATTACTAACAATGGAACAGGCTCTACGAGCATAAGTCGCCTCTTACTTTACTTCCTACTTTTGAACCCCTTTTACTTTCAAGTAAAGAAACCTGGGGTTGGCATTGGTATGGTGTGAAACCCATCTATGTTGAGTTCCGGGAGTCCCTTTCTAGGAAGGCGGGATTCCGCCCTTACTAGTTTGGGGCTTGCCTCACGGTTTAGGGTTCCGTGACAGTACTAGGAGGGGGGAGGCTTTGACAGGCCGATCCTTCCCTGGTCATTGACGTCCCCTACTGTCTCGACGGGTCATGGCCTCAACGCGGTGAGACAGTGGCAACATGGATCATCATCATGTATGATCTGTGGCTAACTAGTGACCATAACAGCACAGGTTCAAGTCTCGGCTCATGAAATTTTGTATTCAAAGAAGATGCTTTTACAAAATCTAAGCTCCACGAATTTCAATCTATTATCGTTCCAGGTGTCTGAATTTAGAAGTCTCCTTTTCAGATTTATATGCGGTCATGAATTTCGATATCTTTTTTTCAGATTTCTAGGATAGTCCTGAATTTGAATATATTTTTTTAGGATGAAGAGCGTGCGTGCAGATCGGTCATGTTTTCGCTTTACTCGGTTTGAAACAGAGAAATGATCATCTAATTTTTTTTACTTTGCCCTATCTCCGTTAATGCGGTTAACCTAGTCAGTAAGGCTAGTAAAATCACTGCGGTGGTGACCTGTCCTTGCAATAAGGATGATAATGGAGATAAGTTTGTGTATGTGGTGATTAGTGTATAAAGTATGTGTGGATCTTGGTGAAGTAGTGCTATCTGTGATGGTGAAGTGACCACAATAGTAACGGCACCAAGCAATGATTGGGAAATGAGTGCAATAGTATGGCACTAAGCAGTTTACTTGTCATTGTTGACTGCAATAGTACGGCACTAAGCAGCATGGGTGAGGTGAGTGCAATAGTATGGCACTAATCGGGGCTGGTGAAGAACTACAAATATGACTCCTAGTGTTCTTCAATTCAATTCTTCGTGGAGTCCTTTGATCATTTTTTCTTAGAATTTAGATACCTTATTTCCGGATTCCATTTATTTAATTATCTTTATTTCCGGATTCACTCATTCCAGGTTCATTTAATTTAAATATTTTATTTTTTTTCCGGATTAAGTCATTGTTCCTTTTAATTATCTTATTTCCGGATTCACTCATTCCAGGTTCATTTAATTTAAATATTTTTATTTCCGGATTAACGTCATTGTTCCATTTAATTACCTTATTTTCCAGATTCACTCATTATTCCAGGTTAATTTAATTTAAATAACTTATATCCAGAGACAAACTAGTTTTCAGATATTCGAATAATTTATTCAATCTCTGGAGATTAGTAGTTTTGCAAATAGTAAAAGTATCATTAAATTATTTGACACTAAATAGAATCAGTTTATTTAATCATGTTGAACGCTAAATAGTTTGTAGATAGTTTGTTTATTTAATCATTTGTTGGTAAATAGTTTTCAGTTAGTCAGAAATATTATTTTTATAGGAAATCATTGAAATTGAAATAATTTTTTTGATGGTTTATGGTAGAACGTAGGTGAAATGTTTCTGTACATATTCTTTTTATCAGTTTTAGTAGTTAGCAGTGCTGATGAAGTGAGTGCAACAGTGCACAAAGCAGTGGCTGGTGAAGTGAGTTGGGGTAGGTTAGGCTATTGTTTTGCTGGAAGGTACTTGCAAATAGAGCAGGCTATTAAGCAGTGCTCGGGAATTGAGGCAATAATACGGCACTAAGCAGTGTGGTGAAGAAACGTGCCAAATATGATCCTAAAGTTCCTTCTAAAGGATTGTTCTTTCGATGAGTTCTTCGATTGTTCTTCGATATATAAGCCATATATATATTTTCAGATTGTCATTGTTCCATTTAAATATCTTATTTCTGGATTCCACTCTCCACGGTTCCACGTTGTCTTAAATTTATAGATGACCATGTAGGATTTTGTAACGGTTGAAATTTTAGTGTAAAATTTATTTGCAAGGTAATGGGTGAGGAAGGAAGGGGTTTTCAATACTACTACTTTTGGCAAGCTGCCACTTATAGCTGAAGACTTGAACCAAATCAAAATTACTAACAATGGAACAGGCTCTACGAGCATAAGTCGCCTCTTACTTTACTTCCTACTTTTGAACCTTTTACTTTCAGTAAAGAAACCTGGGGGTTTGGCATTGGTATGGTTGTGAAACCCATATCAATGTTGATTCCGGGAGTCCCTTTCCTAGGAAGGCTTCGCCCTTACTAGTTTGGGGCTTGCCTCACGGTTTAGGGTTCCGTGACAGTACTAGGGGGAGGGGAGGCTTTGACAGGCCGATCCTTCCCTGGCATTGACGTCCCCTACTGTCTCGACGGTCATAAGGCCTCAACGCTGGTTGAGACAGTGGCAACATGGATCATCATCATGTATGAATCTGTGGCTAACTAGTGACCAATAACAGCACAGGTTCAAGTCTCGGCTCATGAAATTTTGTATTCAAGAAGATGCTTTTACAAAATCTAAGCTCCACGAATTTCAATCTATTATCGTTTTCCAGGTGTATGAATTTAGAAGTCGTCTTTTCAGATTTATATGCGTCATGAATTTCGATATCTTTTTTTCAGATTTCTAGGAGTCTGAATGAATTTGATATCTTTTTTTCAGGATGAAGTGTGTGCGAGAGCGGATCAGTCATGTTTTCACTTTACTCGGTTTGCGGATCAGTCATTTTTTTTGCTTTACTCCGGTTTGAAACGGAGAATTGACTATCTAACTTTTTTTACTCTGCCCTACCCCCATTAATGCGGCTAACCTAGTCACTATAGCTAGTAAAAATCACTGCGGTGGGGTGGCCTGTCATTCTTGCAATAGGGATGATAATGAAAGAATGGTTTAGATGTTATGTGGTGATTAGTGAATCACAAAGAATGTGTGTATCTTGGTGAAGTAAGCAAAAAGAATATTACTGTTGCTGTTGAAACTAACTCTATAAATTGTCATGGTCGCAAATATCAAACGGATGGTCATACACTGAACTGAAAGAATGCAGAAGAACTTACATTATGTAATGAAGAGGATTATTGATTATATAGACCATGGCAATGATTGCTAATAGATAAAAATTAAAAATGAGTTTTACGTTGAATATCCAATCGGTAGGAAATCAAACACTTCAGATTGAGACTTGCTAATTGAAAATTTTATGGCCGATTTTTGCCATTGCTGAGACATGGCTGAAAGACGATGAAACTGCCAAGATTGCTGATAATGACCCCACCCGCGCCATAGCTTCCTTCACTTTCCGAGGAGGTGAGTTGGGTCGACTGCTTGACTGGACTCATAGAATATCTCCTGCTAGTGTTTTTATTTGCGTTATAAGGATGGATGATCCAACCAGTGAAGGTGTCAGTGTTTAATGATATGGAAAGTAAAACAAATGTGGAATTTACAATGTGATCAAATACATCTGATGAATAAACAGAGAATTTGATAATGGGGGTCCTGCTACGAGCACTATGGAAATGGTGGGGGACCTGAATAAGCCTTCAATCTCTGTTAGTTTGGGGACAGTCGGATATTTTTTAATCTTCCTATGCTAAATAATTTGAAGATAGTTAAAACTGATTATTTCATTAAATAGGTTTTGTTTTTTATTTTTAGTCATCCTGAAATTATAGTATTCTTAGAGGCTATAGGTAATAGTTTTTTGTACAAAGTTTACAATATCTCATTGTTATGTTTAGTGTTTGAGGCTATGCGATACTAGTGTTTTGAATTGAGTGCCATAGTTTAAGTTTTAATGAGATTTTGTAACTGTTTGAAAATTTGGTATGTTCAACTTTTATATTTGTCAGGTAATGGCTGAAGAAGGAAGGAAGGGGCTTTCAGGTTACTTTAGTGTTGTGGGGAGCTTCTCCCAAAAAATTTTTGTTTGTTTCTGGTCAGATTTCAGACTTGGTGAACTCCTTGAAAAGAATTAATGGTTCAAATTTATGCCAATACGACTGCAGTAAAATACAAATATAATTATTTTACCAAATGAGTTATTTTTGAGGTAATTCTCTGAAGTGTTAACCTTTAACAGCCGGTAAACTTAGTTTTATTATTGGCTAAACAATTTTATAATGTCATATTTTCATGAAAATAGAACTCCTAATAATACTTTTTTTAACATTTCAACAGAAATCATGTATCAGAGCAGCAAATAAATATTTTTCTTTTGTTTCAGGATGATGTACTGGATCATCTCTGCTGCTCAGAAGAAACAAACTCCTTGCGTCTATGCAGTGCGGGTGTATTATGAATGTTTGTGAAAAAGTGGTGTCTGTAGATGAAATATTTAGGTGAGCATTCCCTTTTCCTTTAGTGTTTTTGTCTTATTTTTACTAGGATGCCTCTAATGGGCAAGTAGACATAATCTTTGAGAAATAATTATCTATTTTAAGGGAACAGCTTCTAAGATGTAAAATAAAATGAACCTTAGGAGGAGAAAATATTGATGGATAATGTACGTTAATATGATTTCCTGAAGTTATAGGATTCTCTTTTGTTTAGTTCTTGTTTCCTACAAAATCACTCTCAATATTACACTAGAAAAAATGGTGAATATTTTGAACTAGATTAAAAGGATAATGACATTCCAATAAAAAAAAGACAACCTTAATGAGTTTTCCAAACCATTTGTAATTCTTGTTCAGTTCCGATAGTAGTTCCTTCCACTTTATGTTGAATGACACTAAATAGAGAAGTTACAAAAAGAATGTATTGCACTTCTGGGGAATTTGTCGTCCCACAGATTTTGTGTATGAAAGCGGATGAGAAATTATTCATATTCTGAAAAATTTGGGGCACGTGCTGTCCTCTGTGAATAGGGTATTTGATTTTTTGTTGGAAGTTTCTCCAACATATTTTGTGTTTAGTCGGAATTCACCCTTGGTCAAATCCTTTAAGAATGAATAGATTGTAATAACTTATGGATATTGAGTGGTAAAGAATCTTTATAATGCTTATTAATTACTGTTCCATTAAAATGAAGCTCAAATGTTATGTTCTCTTAATAGAATAAAAAAAAAATAGAGTAGTGCGTTCCAGTGGCAAAAGCTGCTTTAATGGACACCTGGAGAGACAACAAATTAAGATTATTTTATGTTTGTTACAGGAAACTGTACTGGATCATCTTTACTCTGAAGACTTAAATACAGGGTTGAAGTTCTCGTTCCGGATTTTGACATGGATTGGAGGTTTGTATAAGCCAGTTACTGATTTATTTTATAAAAGAAAATAAACTATTAATTTCATCTCGTCGAGGCTAAATAGTTTGTAGATAGTCAAAGTAAGTATTTACTCTTTCAAGGCTAAATAGTTAGCTGATAGTCAAAGAATTTATCTAATCTCTATAGGCTGAATAGTTTGGAGATAATAAAAAAAAATATTTAATCTCTCGAGGCTAGATAGTTTTCAGATAGTCAGAGAATTTATTAATCTCTCGAGGATAAGTAATTTGCAGTTAGTCTTGTATTTATCATTCGATGCTAAATAGTTTGCAGACAGTGTTTTAATCATTGATGCTAAATCTTGTGCAGACAATCAACACTATTAATATGATAGTTTTGTCAAATCCTGGCATTTAAATAATTTGAATCGATAGGTTTATGGTAGACGTAGGTGAAATGTTTGTGTACTGGATCATCTCTGCTGCTCAGAAGAAACAAACTCCTTGCGTCTATGCAGTGCGGGTGTATTATCATATAATGATATATAGGTAGATATATAATATATATATATATAATAATATATATAATAATATATATATATAGATATAAGATATATAGATATATAGATATATAGATATATAGATATATATATAGATATATAGATTAATATATATATAGATATAGAGATATAGAGATATAAGAGATATATAGATATAAGGATATATGATATAGAGAATATATATAGAAGATACATTTTTCTAGAGATATATATAGAGATATATAGAGATATTATTTCTATTAGCATAATATATATATATATTTCTATAAGATATATTATATTAATTATATAGATAGATATAGATATATATATTTCTATAGATATATATATATATAATATTTCTATAGAAATTATATATAGAGATATATTTTCTATAGATACTATATATATATATATATATATTATAGATATAATTTCTATAATATATATATAATATTTCTAGAGGATAATATATAGATAAATTTCTATTAGATATATATATATATAGATTTATATGATATATATATATATTATATTTCTATAGATATTATATAAATTATGATAATATATATATATTTATTATTAGATATAATATATATATATTGAGATAGATATATATAGAATATATATATATATAGTATATATACTTATTAATATATATTTATATAGAAATTATATTATATATATATAAGAAAATAATATATATATATATATATCATATAGAAATAATATATATATATTATATTATATATTATATTAATATATAGGAAATTATATATATATATATTAATATAATTAATTATATATAATAGAAATATATATAATATATATATATTATATATAGAATATATATATATAGAAAATAATAATAATAATATATAATATATATATATCTATATATATATAGAAATTAAATATATAATATATAATATATATATATATATAGAAATATATATATATACTATATATAATAGATATATATATAGATATATATGATATATAGAAATATATTAATATATATATAATATATATATATCTATATGTATAGAAAAGATATAATATAATAAATATATTATATATACATTATATTATAGAATATATAATTATATAGATATATATATATATATTTCGAAATATAATATCAATAATATATATATACATAATAGAAATAATATATATATATTATATATATAGAAATATATTAATATAATTATATATATATATTATAGAAATAAATATTATATATATAATATATATATATAATTATATATACATATTATATATATAAGAAATATATATAATATATATATATACATATTATAATATAGAAATAAATAAAATATTTCTATAATATACATTTCTAAATATATATATTAAATATAGAAATATAATATAATATATAATATATAGATCTAATATAATATATATATACTTATATATATACTATATATGATATTTATATCGATATATATATATATATATGCGATGATAGATATAATATATATATATATATATAGAAGATAATCTATATATGATATATATATATCTATATTATTATTGTATAAGATATATGATAATATATATATATATTCATATACGATATGATATATATGATATATATATGAGTCGATAATATATATATATGAAATAAAATATTATTACAATTTCGATTATATAATATAAATAGTATATATATCTATAATAAGATATATCATAGATATATATATATATATATTTGCTAGGAGAAAGATATAATATATGAAATTAGATATATATTATATATTAATATCTAGATATATCATATATTATATATACTACTATATATATATACTATACTATATATATATATATATACTATATAGATATATATATATATATATCTATATATAGTATATAGTATATGATATCATATGATATATAGTATATATATCTCTCATATATATATAGATATCTATATATATATATCGAACATCTATATATATCTTATATATATCTATATATATATATATATATATAGAGATATCTCTATATATAGACCCTATATATATATATATATATATATATATAGATATATATATCATATATATAAATATATATATATATATATATATCTATAGAAATATCTATATATATATATATATATATATATATATATATAACATTATATAAATATATACTTATGAATATATATATATATATATATATATATATATATATATATAGATATATATAATATATATATAAAGAGATATATTAATAGTTATAGTATATATATATATATATATATCAATATATATATAAATATATATATATATAGTCTATATATATACCATATAGTATATATATCTATATATATATATTATATATATAGAAAGATATATAGATAATATATATATATATATATATATATATATAGAGATATATATATATCTATATATATATATATATATA
Organism: Macrobrachium nipponense; assembly: GCF_015104395.2. Lineage (NCBI taxonomy): Eukaryota > Metazoa > Arthropoda > Malacostraca > Decapoda > Palaemonidae > Macrobrachium > Macrobrachium nipponense. The sequence continues at coordinate 84,330,249 of NC_087200.1, read as the reverse complement.
TATATATATATAGAAATAAATATTATATATATATATATATCTATATATATAGAAATTATATATATAATAATATATATATAGCTAGATAGATATATTCGAAAATTATATTATATATATATATATATATATATATATATATATATATATATCTATATATATATATATATATATATATAAGATATATATAGATACTATATAAATATATTATTATATATAATATATAGATATATATATATATATACTATATATATATATAATAAGAAATATATATATATATGATATAATAATATATATATATATATATATATATAATGATATATATTATATAGAAAATATATATATATATATTATATATATATATATTATAGAATATATTAATATATATATATATAATATATAGCTATATATATATATAATATAGAAATATAGATATATAATATATATATATATATATATATATGAAATATATATAATTATATATATATATATATATATATTGAAATATATATATATATATAGATAATATATATATATAGAAAATATATATAGTATAGATATAGTATAAATATATATATATCATATATTATATAGAAATCTATATATATATAATATATATATAACTATATTATATATATTAGAAAATATTATAATAATATATATATTAATATAATATATATATTATAATATAGAAATATATATATATTATAATTATTTATATATAATATATATTAAAATAGATATATATATATATATTTATATTAAAAAAATTATAGAGAAATATTATATTATATATAATATATTATAATATGAAATATATATATATATAGTATATATATATATATATATATATTATAGAAATTATACTATAGGATATATATATATATATATTATATATAAGGAAATAATATAATATATATATATAATATATAAATATATATATATATATCTCTATATAAATATATAGTATATATATATCTACTATATATAATATATAATATATAGTAAAATTATATATATATATATAATTATATAATATATATATATATTATAGAATATATATATTTATATTATATAGACAAATATATATAATATATATAGATATATATATCTGATAGAATATATTTATTATATAATATATATATATATATATAGATAGTATATATATATATAGATATATAGTATATATATAGAAATATATATATTATATTTATATATTATATTATATTATATATAGAAATATATAATATATATATATATATATCTATATATACATAAAAGAATATATATATACTATATATAATATAAATATTAATATAGAAATATTAATATTATATATATATAGAATATATATATAGATATATATATATATACATATATAGAAATATATATATATTATATATATATATATAAATATATATAGATCTATAATATATAATTATTTTATATAGATATATATAGAACTATATATATATATATATAGATATATATATATATATCGAAAATATATATATTTATTTAAATCTATATAGATATAGATATATAGATGATAATATATATATATTATATATTATATATATATATCTAATATATATACATAGAAATTCTTATCATTAATATTTTATTATTTATTTATAAGAAATAATATATGATATATATATATATATAGTAAATATATATCTCATTTTCAAAGAATGTTAACGCCTTGATGTATTGTTTATAAGCTGTAGGAGACGAAATGACAACCCCAGTGCAGTACGATACGTTGAGTCAAGACTCGAGCGGCAGCAAAGTCAACTTCAAAATGCTTCGGTATGCTGTCACGAAGCTAGAGTTGAGAATAAAATTAGAAATCGTGGACTCCTCGGTATATATTTTCCTTACTTTGCAAAATAATTATCTTTAATACGTTGAATAAGTCTACTCTATTCTAATGTAATTTATTTCAAGTATAGCACCTTTGAAAGGAAATGTTATTTATTGTAAGTAAATAATCTGGCACCTGCATATGGCAATATTTCATAACGAACAATGAATTAAGAAACTACGCCAATTCTTCGTTGGCCGTCTGTACATGAATACACACATATTACACCCACACATAAATACACACACATACACCCACACATAAATTTATGTATGTATGTATGGTTGCACAATGATTATTTACTTGTTAAGTAGTGAGAAAAATACCCCGTTTTAAGCTTGGAGGAATAATGGGAGGAGACGCCCCGCATGGGTCAGACCGTTCAGTAAAGTGAAGCAGTTTACCGCGTGGCAGCCACGCCTAGGACTGGCAAAAGAGAGACCACACCATAAGGATTAACAGAAACGCTTCAGTTACTTTTCCCATCTTTTATTTTCATAATGCGTCTTTTCATGGCATAAATGGAGGCGAAAAGTGTTAGACATTTTTATCATTCTTTTAAAGAACAGTTAATTATTTTATCATACATAATACCTTACTTTATTACTCAGATATACAAATCAAATTTTTCATAATCTTATAATACATATTTAAAGCTATTCTCTTTCATGTCTGCTAATTCCTTAGTCCTTACTGTTGTTATCGCCTACTATTCAGGTAATTATGACCGCTAAAATGAATTAACTTAGTATATATCTGGCGACTCTTTCCTGCGACCTACGATTGAAGTTTAGCAGTAATCCGCTTACCAGCATAATTATATCTACACTTGCAAAGATTTTTCAGTTATGTTTTTTAATCAATAAGTGCAAGTGAAGGTCCAATGGTTGAGTATCATACATATGATAATCGACCTCTTGAAAATATGGTTTTTGCCTCTGCAAGCTGCCAATACTGAACTAACTATTTATGGAAGCTAACTCTCCCCAGTATTTTTTTTGTGCAGGACAAACATTTCCCTTATATTTTTTCCGCAAGTATTGCATATATCAATAACATCATTTGATGGATACACCAATTTTTCTTTGTTTTTAATTTGATGAGGGTGTGACGAAAATTAGCGTCTGTTAACGTTAATGCATCAATGCAGACTACTGTAAAGACTTTTTTTTTTAACTTAAAACAACAAAGCCTGCAAAATAAGCTACTATTTTATTTGAACATTTTGACAAATGGTAATGGTTTAGAATATAATCATAATCATCTTCCTTGCCATCTGAATATGCTTCTTGAACTTCTAAAACTCGATGTATTGAAACAAAAGCATTTATATTCCTTACTGCAACCTGCTCTTTTATGCTGCTTGAAGCAGTTAATATGGGCACCGACTCTGATGGCATTAAGTCATTATGTACAAGTAGCCTTTTGTAAGCAGCAGAGAATTATCTCACTTTTGAATATCATTATGGCCTCCCATACTTCTTGCTTGACCAAAGAATAGTTCAATATGATCCTGACTGAATTTGTAGGTCATCAAAAATTGTAAAGGCCCACCATCTGATGCAATACAGGTTTCGTACAGAATCTGAAGACTTCGTATGCAATAGAGAAAGCCAATTAAACAGTTTTTCGATCTTATTTTAAGATGTCTTTACCATCCTGAAGTCTCAAAGATCTGATATATGTTTCTGCTTTTATTAGAAAATCTTTAATATCACTTGCATTATTCTTCTGAATTGGTCTTTGAATTCCTTTGGTATTAGATTTCGAGAATTTGATATGTCAAATAAGGTGTTGAATACCATAATGAATTGAATAGTAGCTTCACTTCCCTCAAATTCACTTATTTTTTCATCAAGGCATTATAGTTTTCTGTAAAACGTGTTAACTGTCTGCGGATAAAATGGAGTACGAAATTATGCGTACCGTTAGCAGAAGAGTACGCACACAAGAAAACTAAAAGAACGAATTAAAATAACATAGTATATAAAAAATAAAAAGTATTACACCTTGGTCATCGCAAGGTCGCGTACCTACGGTCGACCCAGGAATTCAGTTGCCAGTCCAATATGGCGGCCAGCGACCTGAGTGGCTTCACTTATCCCGCAGTAAGGCGTCTCCTCTCATTATTCCTCCAAGGATTTTAAGAGGTTATTTCCATATTTCACTATATTTCATTACGCTGCATTGAGTGGATACCTTTACATTACTTATAAGGTGTAAAACTTATACAGTAGGTGTCCCGAAAGTGAATATTGTTGAAATTACATTATAGGCTATATGTGTGAGTGTGCATGTTTACGTATGTATACACGCATGTATGTATGTATGCATATATGTATGTATGTATATATGTATGTATGTATATATGTATGTATGTATATATACATATATATATATATATATATATATATATATATATACATATATATATATATATATATATATATATATATATATATATATATATATATACACATGCACACGCGCACACGCACACACACACACACACACACACATATATATATATATATATATATATATATTATATATATATATGTATATATATATATATATATATATATATATATATATATATATATATATATATATACATATGTATGTATGTATGTATATATGTATATATGTATATATGTATATATGTATATATGTATATATGTATATATGTATATATATGTATATATATGTATATTTATACATACACATATATAAATTTCAATGAATATTCACTTTCAGGACACCTGCCGTATATACGTTTTACATCTATAAAGTAAAGTAAAGATATATAATCATTGCAGGTATTAAATATAATGAAATATGCAAATGACCTCTTAAAATTTGTAGGTATTTTTCGCACTACGTAACAAGTGAATAATTATGGTAAACTGTTGAAGCCTTATGGGGAAAAATCGAAATACTGAAGACCTTATGGGGAAAAATAGGTCAGAGTTCGATATCAGCACAAAAAAAAAGGTTATCATTATAATTTATATTCTGTAGTGTAACTCTCAAGAAGGGAAAAAATAATAATGAATAGGATATGGAAGAAAACGAAGAATTAATGGAGGGGTAAACTATTGACAGAAGGATTGGTCAGTCATTTCCTCCATCAAGCCTTCAATAACCACGAACTCTATATATGAGTAAGGTATATATGATATTGCACACCGATTTTCTCCCTAGATCAAGAAAAAGAATGTGACAAAGGAAGGAATAACAGTGAGAGAAAAAATGTTTTATTTATTCTCATAAGGCTATAATAATAAGTATAACGCATCTTTATGAATATTTACCACAATTTCATCTTTTCTGTTAGTAGCCTACTAGCAGACATCATTTGGGTCTTAAAAAAATGTTCTTGAGTCGTTAACTGTCGTTAAGTTTTAGCAATAGTCATTCTAAATGGTATGTAATTTGATAAAAAAAAAAAAAAAAAAAAAAAAAATAAGTTTATAAATCAGGTCATATAGTTTTAGTTGCGTCAAGTATTAAGCAATTTTTTCCACTTAACTGTTGTAAACGACTTGGATGAGCACGAACTTGACGGTATTACAAACGAAAATTGTAACACTGGGGGAAGAAACAATCGAATGATTAACATTTTAAGGGCATTTCCTTATTCCAAAAATGTTTAATCTATAGTTTAAGATCTTTCAGAATTTGATTTTTACTCAAGTACGACAAATGCAAATTGATAACGGCTTAAATCGGAGAGTTTTTGGCAAGATATTTAAAACCTCTCCTCAGACGAGTACTAATTATATTGTTTTTTTTTTTTTTTCATCGGGCTTTAAATAGTTATGCTGTGTAAGTTTAGTTAAATAAAAAGATATCTTGGTGTACATTTGCAACAGAAAAGTGTTTTAATAATTTACTGTATGCGAATTGCACCGTTATTATTCGAAATAGGATATTATTTAAAGCCCGGGACGCAGTGTTACCATGCGCAAACACCACAGGAGGATGGACAGATGGAAAAAACAGAGGTATTAGTTTCGTCTGACTCACGGGTGAAGAAATAATCTAATAATTAAAATTTTAAGGGCATTTCTTTATTGCCAAAATGTTTAATCTAGACTTTAAGACCTTCAGCAATAGATGTTACAGGTACAAAGCAAGTTCAAAGTTGAATATGGTTATTAAATCGGAGATGTTTAGACCTCTCCAACAGATGATACTAATTAGTTCATCTGACTCAGTGTGAAGAAACAATCGAATAACTAATATTTGAGGGCATTTCGCCTCCTTACAAAATGTTTAATCTAGACTGTAAGACCTTTCGGCAATAGATTTTACACAGATACAAGACAAATTCAAATCGGCTTAAATCGGACGAGTGCTAATCAGTTCGTCTAGTCCACCAGAAATGGCGCGCCCGCAGTGGCAGAGAGCTTGCTTGTATGGTGTTTTTGTTTGAATGGTGTTTTTACATTGCATGGAACCAGTGGTTATTCAGCAACGAGACCAACGGCTTTATGTGACTTCCGAACCACGTCGAGAGTGAACTTCTATCACCAGAAATGCACATCTCTCACTCCTCAATGGAATGGCCGAGAATCGAACAACCGCGACCACCGAGGTAGGAAGCAAACACCCATACCAACCACGCCACTGAGGCGCTCCGTGGCGGAGGGCCGGTGACTCAAGGTTTGTTAAGTACGAGGAGCTGGCGATGTTTTTCGTTTATTATTCTATAGTGCTAGTGCGTTGAGAACTTGCAATTGCTGGATTGGTACGGGACTACTTCCCCTAGAGATGTGGAGTGGACATCTGTCCGGGTAAACGAAAGGCGAAAATAATCTTATATAACCATAATTGTGCGTCAGTCAAGTCTGCCACCTTGATAGCAGTAGACACTATGGATGTCATTAATGTGCAGATATTCCGAACATTATTTTCGTAATTTCCAAATATTGTTGTTGCATAAATGCAAATAGCAATTTAATTTTGCATTCATAATATTATTACCTTCTATGTGCCTCATATTATACGATATACGTTGATACTTTTTACAAAAGCGTAGTTAGTCAGTATAGACTTATATAGGTCTAGCGGTTTGCTACTTGTTGTTGAGACTCGTCTGTGAACCTGTATTTTGTCAAGTCATTATGACCTGCAAGGTACTGTAGGCCTGTAAGATACAGTCAGTATACTATTTACAATTCAGTTTTTTCTTTATTACATGCAAAGGTAGCGTTGGGAATGTTCAACAAAATGACTTTTTATCAAAATGGACGTTTTTAAAACTATAATTCACACTGTGAGATCTGTGTTCAGGACAACGCGAACAAACGGTAATAAATAGCTTCGGTTAGTAGATTCGAAATACAAATAGTTGTATTTTATACTCGTAACAAATGTAACAAACCCTGGTTTCGTTTGTCTCCATCCAAAGATGTGTATTATAGATTATAGTAATATATATAGTGATAGCAGGGAAGTTATAAGCTTAGTAGCCTAGTAGTCTATAGACCTAAACCATTCAAACTATACTAATTTCGTGAGATACTCTCATCTAAACCTTATTCTGATTTCAAATTGATTTCGAATATTTAAAAAACAATTCCTTTATGTTAACAGTTATCAAATCATCCTGTTATGGGGAAAAAATAGCCTTTTAAGTATAGTAGCGCTATGAATAAACACCTAAGCCAAGAATGCTAGGCCTATACGAATTGATTCATTAGATATTTTCATACTTTTTCCTGCTTTTATAGAATACTTTCGTTCTGTACGAGTCGAAATTAACTTCCTGCTTTAGTTCTTATCCGTCAGTTCTTTCCATGTATCTTTCAAAAGCCTTAAAATAGAAAGAAATGTGAGTAAACCCTTCTGAGTATGCGTGGTTGCTTGGTCACAATAAATGATCATATTATGGATTTCGTAATATTGTTATGGGGTTTCAAAAGATTTTAAAAGTATTGAGTGTTTGGCTCTGATTTATTTTACTTTTTAATTTTTGTTGTTTTGTTGTAAAACACCTTTACATATTGTGGTAAAGTCTCTGAGAATGCAAAACACACACACACACACACACACACACACACACACACACACACACATATATATATATATATATATATATATATATATATATATATATATATATATATATATAATATATATATATATATATTATATGTGTGTGTGTGTGTGTGTATATATATATATATAATATATATATATATATATATATATATATTCATATTGCATACATACATATACTCATATACATGAACGATACATGGATGTTAGAATATTAAACTTTTATTTATGATGCATTGATAATGTTGATTATACGCTTGGGTGCAGTCATTGTTTTACCCATAATTCTTGCGTTATGATGTGGCGCGGCATGACGTCGCTTTTGAAAGTAGTGGTAGTGTAACCGGCAAGTTGATCGCCGAAGGTACTCTGTACTGCTGTACTCCCAACATTCTCCATTAAAGTGACTCATTTATGAAGTGATTGCTTATTTTATAATAACCACCATCATGTCCTAGTCGGTCACAGGTTATGGGCCCAGCTCAAGCAAGAGGAAGTTGTATTTTGATGGTGATGAGAGAAATATGAGATGGAGATAAAATTTCTAGCCCATCTGAGACTTCGAAAGCTTATCCTAGACGAAAGTGAAGATCGAACTTCAGCAGAATTCATCGACAAAAAGGCTGATATTTTCGCCGAGATCGTTCAAGTTCTAGATGACAAGAGCCTCCAATTAATAATGAGAGATGCAGTCAACGATGGAAGAAAGGCATTAGCGATTCTACACGACCATTACCAAGGTACAGGCACCAAGAATCATCTCCCTCTACACGGAGCTGACGTCACTGAAAATGAGAGGGGAAGAATGTGTGACAGATTATTTTCTTCGAGCTGAGACAACTTCTACTTCGTTAAAGTCAGCTGGTGAGACGATCAGCGACAGCCTTCTTATTGCTATGGTATTGAAGGGTCTTCCAGAGGAATTTACTCCATTTAATACTGTTGTTATGCAGAAGGATAGTGAGTCCTACGTTTCTGGAATTCAAGTCTTTGCTACGGAGTTATGAAGAAGAAAGCCTGAGGAGTCGAGAGGCACATAGGCCTAATGTAATGAGTGAGAACATCCTTAAGGTGAATTATAAAAAATCCTGATTTCAGTGTGGTGGGTCTGCCAGTGGCTCATCAGTAAGGTGTTACTCATGTGGTAAGCCCTGGACATAAGTCTTTCCAGTGTAGGTTGAAGAAAGACAGAGGTAAGTGGTGACAAAGAATGCAAAACCATTACACACAATTTTGATGAATGTAGAAAGGCTAATAGGCCTGCTAGATTTTCTAGTGCAACTGTGAATGTTTGTAAGCCTGGATCCACTAATAATTATAGTGATGAAGAATGTTGTTTCAAAATAAGTTTCTCTGTTGATAACATACATATCTGCAGATGTATGTAATGTTCTTGTTGATTGTTGGAGCTACTACCCTCATCATTACTGATAAATCTAAGTAAGTGTTTTGATGAAGACTTTGATGGATCAAACATATGGTTGCTTGCAGATGGTGCAAGATGCAAGAGCAAAAAAATATTGTTAAAGGTAAAGCTACTAACAAAAAAATTGGTACTTTTTACTTCCATGAGTACAAATAAATGGTTAATACAAAACAAACAAAACAGAATATTGTTCGTTTTGATAATGGCAATTTCCTTGTATAATTTCCTTCTTTTTTCCTTATTAAAAATTTAATAATTATTAAACTTTTTTTTAAGCAGGAATATTTTTTTTCTTATTTTCTGGTACAATCAGCTTGTTAGTACAAATGGAGCTACAGTATAGGCTTTAAAAAAAAAAACGAAAAAACAAAAACTAAAATAAAAAAAAAGAAAAAAAAAAAAAAAAAAAATAAACCTTTAAAAAAATAATAAAAAAAAAAAATAATTAATCCTAATCATTCTGAGTTGATAAGCTCAAATGGTGTGTCTTTTTGAAATAAATAAGAAAGGTAAGCTGTATTATCTAAATAATGTAAGCTCATGTAAATCTCGTTCACTAGAGGAGTGGCATAAGTTTTGGGACACTGCAATGTTAAAGACATTTTGAGCTGAAGGTATGAAAATTAGTGACAAAAGTAATTTTGATTGCATAACTTGTCATGAAGGTAAAATGCATTTTTGTACATGAACTTTCCTGTCAGATATATACTTAGCTATACGTCTCTGACGTCACGACAGAATTCAAAACTCGCGGCACACGCGACAGGTAGGTCAGGTGATCTACCTTACCGCTGCTGGGTGGCGGCTGTAAGAACCATACCCGCTGCTGTGGTGGCGGCTGTAGAAAGAACCAATCTCTCCCTTTCCAGCCAGAATTTTTCTGTCGCCGGGTGACGACTACACCTGTGGTTATTACCCTCCTGACAGCTTTATCGATTCTCGTTGCCGTGGATTTATTTGGACTGACTTTCGGTGAAGTACCTGATCTTGTTGGCTTGGCATACGCATTTGTGGATTGTTTTTGGATATTGATTTGGATTTTTCTTTTTTGATTTCGAGATGTCTGAGTTAGAGGTTAAGAAATCTTCTATGTTTAGGGTGTGCTCTATGGATGAATGCAAGGTGAGACTACCGAAAGCTACGATAGATCCTCACACAAGTTTGCTTTAGATGTAGAGGGAAAGAATGTTCTTTGGTTAACCCGTGTAATGAGAGTGAGAAGGGTTGGATGAGGGTGAATGGAAGGCTGCTTTCTTCCTACTTGAGGAAGTTAGAGAAGGACAGGGTGAGAAAGGCTTGTCTAGGAGTTCTAGTAAGTCTCGTATTACGAGGTAGAAGGAAAATCCTGTTGTAGCATTAGAACCTTCTCAGTTTCAGCTCCTGCGCCCTGCATCGAACCTAAGGATACGACTACGGAAGTGGCACCATGAGAGCCACGATCCTTAGCATGAAAAGAAGATTCGTTCGTTGCAAGGTAAGAGTAGTGAAGGTTGAATTGTGCAGTGACCCCAGTGCAGTGGAGGGTGCGTCTGACGGCTCCTAATGCTTCCAGGCCTAGACCTCTTCCAGACTCCCAGTCCAGTGGAGGAGGAAAGTCAACAGCCGCAGGAAGGTTAAGGGAGAACTCCCACCGATCAGGCGTCCCCTCGGTAGATCCTGATGTTCGTACCCAGGCTGCCCTTGTTCGCGCAAAGAAGGAGGTATTGCGCCAATGCTTCTCTTCTTCTTCCTCACCTTCGCCTAGAAGAGGATGGAGAGCGCTAGATTCTCTCGACCGCTGAAGAGAGCCTGGAAGGCTCCTGGCGCCTTTCCTCCAGCCCGGAAGTTTTTCCAGAAGAGCCGGAAGTAGAGATCAAGAAAACCAGGATGGAGCAGGAGTTCCTCGCCTCATAGTAGGCTTCGAGCCTCTTTTCTCCAGTGGAGGATTTTGCAAGATCTCCAGCTGAATTCTTGCTGGACTGCAAGCGCAGATTTCGGCGCTGGCGGGCTCCTTGGCAGGAGGAACGCGTCGGAAAGACGTCTCTCTCCCTGTCAAGAATCTAGGATTCCTTCGCTGTGTTACCGTCTCAGTCAGAGTCGGTTCTCTCCCTGTATCAGCGGATGAAGGAGGCGCTCTTCCCTCGCAACGATTGTCGTCTTCCAGGCGTCAATCGCCCAAGAAACTTTCTCCTGGTGATTACATCTCTCCAGTAGGAAGGGATCTAGCGCCTAGTAGGCGTTCGGCTAAAGACAGGCGTACAGCCTCGTCTTCTCGCTCATTTCCGAAGATCCTTCATTCCCCGGATAAGAGAGCCTACTCTTTGATGGATTCGTCAAGAGACAGGATCTCGCCTTTTGTTAGGCGCCTTGAGCCTAGTAGGGCGCTACTCCCCAAGTAGACGCTCTCCCTCTCCCAACGCGCGGTGCGAGGATAGGCGCTTTTCTCCTGATAGGCGCGGCTCTCCTTTTTAGCCGCTCTGTTCAGGACAGGCATGTAGAGCCTGAAAGATATGTCTCTTCTGGGAGACTACCTTTTGAAGAGACACACAAGTCTGGATCAAAGTTTGTGGAGCATGGTTAGACGCCGGTCACCTAGTAGGCGACCTTCTCCAGGGCTTCGCTCTCCTGTAAGTAGGCGCCAAGAGCCTAGTAGGCGCTCGCCTCATGGTAGGCGCAGCTCGCCTGGCAGCCGTCTCTCCCTTTGAACAGGCGCATGGATCTGTGAAGCGCCTTGAGCATAGTAGGCTCTCCTCTCCTAAATAACAGCACTCCCCTTTTGAAGCCCGGAATTCTAGGAGTAGGATTAAGGATCAAAGAGCACGCACTCATCAGAGTAGGAAGGACTCATTCGAGAGGAGATCTCCAGAAACTTTGGCTTCCCCCTGATAGGCGCCAAAGTCTGCTACTAGACACTCTCTAGACAGACGCACTTCTTTAGAGAAGCTAACTGCCCTCGTAAAGAAGCGGAGGGTTCTTCAGTGGATGAAGTTGAACCTTCAGAAGAGGATTTGGTGAAGGACTCAGTTTTTCGTTTCGTCCTATAAGATCCTTACAGATCTCCTTCTTCAAGAGTTTGGAGACTCCCTTACTCCCGTCGCTCCTCCGTCCCCTCTCTCTTTATTCTCGACTTTGAAGAAGACGAAAGTTTCCTCTTGTGTGAGGATGAAGCCAACCATCTCAATGAAGAAGGCTTTGAGAGGTTTTGGTGATTGGCTGCTTTCTAAGGAAGAGAAAGGGAAGACTGTGTTTTTCTTTCCCCCCTCCTTCCAAGCTTACGGGCAGACAGGGGTTTTGGTACGAGTCTGGAGAACCCCTAGGCCTGGGTCTTCCTTCATCGGCGGATGCGGACTTCTCTTCCCTGGTAGATGCAGCACGTACGCTCGCTCTTTTGTCTGCCTAAGACTTACCTGGGCTATGAACGAGCTTGACCACACTGCTGAAGGGAATGTTTAGAGTCTTGGAAGTCTTCAACTTCCTTGACTGGTCTTTGGGGGTTTGGCTTAAGAGACTCCAGAACCCGGATGCTATTCGCCAGAAGATCTCAACAGTGTGCTAACGTGCATTGATAAAGCAGTTAGAGATGGATCGAGCGAAATAGCCTCCCTGTTTGGAGCAGGGATCCTTAAGAAGAGATCAGTCTTCTGCTCTTTTCTGACTAAGTCTGTTTCTCATGCCCAAAGAGCCTCTCTTCTGTATTCGCAGCTCTCGCCTCTGCTATTTCCGAAGAAGATAATACAGGACATCTCAGGATCTATCTCTGCAAAGGAGGGGGGGGGACTCAGGACATGCTCGCGTAGTCGGCACGGAAGCCTAGGACCTCCTTCCAGACGAAGACGCAGAAGGAGACGCCAGCTAGACAGGAGCCCTTTCAAGGGGGCCCTCCTTCTAGAGCCTCTACCTCGAGAGGTATAGACCTTTCAAGAGAGGTAGATCCTTCTCACGCTCTGCAGAGCTAAGAAGTAGGGAAGTAGTCCTCCAAACACCAGTAGGTGCCAGGCTTCTAAGATTCTCAGAAGCCTGGGCAAAGAAAGAAGGAGCGGACAACTGTCCCGGTCTCGATTATCCGGAAAGGATATCTGATTCCCTTTACGGAAAGACCACCGTTGACAACGACTCCGAGGGAGTTGGTGGCCAGGTACAGGGATCCCATCATGAGCCTTGCTTTGAACACAAGCAGTGGGAACAAATGTTCGAGAAAGAGGCTATAGAGCTAGTGAGCGACCCTTGCTCAGCGGGCTTTTACAACCGCCTTTTTCTAGTTCCAAAAGCCTCAGGAGGATGGAGACCGGTTCTGGATGTAAGCGCCCTGAATTTCTTTGTAGAAAAGAGAAGTTCGCCATGGACGACATCCTCAGTGTTGGCGGCCCTTCGGCCAGGGGACTGGATGGTGTCCCTAGATCTTCAGACGCTTACTTCCATGTGCCTATCCATCCTTCTTCAAGGAAATACCTCAGGTTCATGATGGGAGGAAGGATATTCCAGTTCAGGGCTTTGTGCTTCGGCCTTTCAACAGCCCCTCAGGTCTTCACAGGCCTAATGAAAAATGTAGCAAGATGGCTACATTTGGAGGGAGTCAGAGTGTCCCTTTACTTGGACGACTGGCTAATCAGAGCCAAGTCGCAGAAAAGATGTTTGGAGGACCTACAGAAGACACTTTTCATGGCAAGTTCTCTGGGACTTTTGGTGAACTTTCAAAAGTCTCAGTTGATCCCCAGTTCAAGATCGTATCTATCTGGGGATTCGGATGGCTTCTCTGGATTTTCGGGCTTTTGTCGTCCCAGAAAGGAAAGAGCCCGAGGGTCAGAGAAAGTCAAAGCCCTTCCTAGAGAAAGAAGTATGCACAGCGAGGGAGTGGATGAGTTTGTTGGGGCACTCTCCTTGTTGGAGCAATTTCCTTTCTCTAGGAAGGTTGCACCTCAGACCTCTCCAGTTTCTTTCTACATCGAACTGGAGGTGTCCCCGTTTCGCAAAACTAGAGTTCTCCTTCGAGATCTCAAGGGAAAATCAAAGAAGGACCTATCTTGGTTGGGGGCCCAAACCCTCCCGTTCCAGGTTTTCAGAAGGGATGTGCCCTGTTCACATTCCGAACCCCAACCCCAACCAAGTGTTGTATTCCGACGCCTCGGAAACAGGTTGGGGAGCAACGCTCGGCTCAAGAGAAGTGTCAGGCACCTGGAAGAAGGAACAGGTGACCTGGCACATCAACAAGAAGGAAGGGCTGATGGCGGTTTGGCTATTTGCTTTAGCTAAAAGCTTTCGAAAGACTTTGCGAGCCCCACGTCCTAGCTTCAGCAGTACAGATCAACTCGGACAACACCACGGCCCTGGCTTACATCAGGAAGCAGGGGGGGACTCACTCTTTCTCCCTGTACGAGACAGCAAAAGAACTTCTGCTTTGGGCAGAGCAAAGGAAGAGTTTGTCTCCTTACCAGGTTCGTACAGGGAGAAAAGAACGTCAGAGCAACCTCCTAAGCAGGAAAGATCAAGTCCTGCCTGCAGAGTGGACTTCTTCACGAGGATGTTTTGCCAGGACCTGTGGAAGCTTTGGGGCAAGCCTCATATAGACCTCTTCGCCACAGCCAAGAATGCAGGATAGCCAACTACTGCTCTCCGATATCGGACCCGAGGGCAGTGTCGATAGACGCGTTTCTACTAGATTGGAAGGGTCTAGACATGTATGCTTTTCCTCATTCAAGATACTGGGAGAGAGACTAAAGAAATTTGCAGAATCGGAGGCAGCAAGGATGACGCTGGTAGCCCCGTTCTGGCCCGCACAAGTATGGTTCACAGAGGTACTGGAATGGTTAGTAGATCTCGAGAAATTACCACAGAGGATCGATCTGCTCAGACAACCCCACTTCGAGAGGTATCACAAAAACCTCCGCTCTAGATCTGACTGGCTCAGACAACCCCCTTCGAGAGGTATCACAAAACCTCCCCGCTTCTAGGATCTGACTGGCTTCAGACTGTCAAAAGTTTGGTCAGAACGAGAGGCTTTTCGGCAAGAGTTGCAACGGCTATCGCAGCAGCAAGAAGGCCTTCTACCCTTAGAGTCTACCAATCGAAGTGGGACGTCTTTCGGCGATGGTGTAGGAACCATCACTTTTCCTCTTCCAGTACCTCTGTGACCCAAATAGCAGACTTCTTACTTTTCCTTAGGGAAGAAAGTGGATTGGCGGTATCAACCATTAAAGGCTATCGTAGCATGCTATCTGCAGTGTTTAGGCACAGAAACTTAAACATTTCAGAAGATAAGGACCTTCATGATCTAATAAGATCGTTTGAAACATCCAAGAAGGTTTCTCCAGGGATTCCGAGTTGGAATCTGGATGTAGTGCTACGTTACCTTAGGTCCAATAAGTTCGAACCGCCTCAGTCTGCCTCGTTTAGAGACCTCACGAGAAGACAATTTTTCTCATGGCTTTGGCTTCCGCAAAGAAGGTTAGTGAACTCCATGCACTAGAAGGAAATGTGGGATTCAGAGGAGATGCAGCTATCTGTTCGTTCCTTCCTTCGTTCTTAGCTAAGAACGAGAAACCCCAACCCCTCAAATCCTTGGCCTAGGAGCTTTGCAGTCCAAGGCTTGTCTGCATTAGAGGAGGCGAGAAGCAGAGCAGGTCGCTTTGCCCAGTACGAAGTTTAAGTTCTATCTACAGAGAAAGAAAAAACTTAAGGGCAATGATGTCAACCTTTGGTGCTCTGTAAGAGATAACCAAGGAGGACTCTTCGAAGAATGCGCTTCTTTCTTTATCAGAAGCCTGGTGAAAGAAGCGCATGCGATATGTGATGAAAGTCATTTCAAAGTTCTTAAGGTCAAAGCTCATGAGGTAAGAGCTATTGCCACGTCATTGACTTTTTTTTAACAAAAACATATCCCTGAGTAATAATATGAGGGCAACATTCTGGCGTTGCAACTCAGTCTTTGCAAACCACTATCTGAGAGACGTCAAAATTACGTATGAAAAGTGCTTCGGGTTAGGCCCGTACGTATCGGCGGATTCGTGCTGGGGCAGGGAGCTGAGACATATCCTTTGTAGTATATATTTTTTCCCCTTGTTAGGTTGTAAGTTTTTGGTTGTTTGAAAGAACATGCGGGTAGGCATGTTTTTTCATTTCGTAGTCTAACAATGATTAGATTGGTTAGGTGATCGGTTTTAGTTTGAGCTCCTTGCAATGATAGTGGTTAGGTTTCTGTCATATAAGTGGGCGAATCCCCGTTGACAGATCCTGCTCGGATTCTATCAAGTAAGCGGATAACCAAATCCCTTTGATAGACCCAAAGAGTCTGTCAGCTGTAGGTCACGCCCTCGCTGAAGCTCTTAAGGCAACGCAGACTCATAGACGGTAACTACGAAGTCTTCTGCCTAAACAGGTAAGAACCAAGGTTGTATTTACATCCTACAACTAGTGTTGTTTTCCCCTCCATATTTATATTGCTGTCTCTTTCCCTCCACCAAGGGTGTCAATCAGCTAAGTATATATCTGACAGGAAAAGTTTAATGTACAAAAATGTTATTGTTAGTATACAATAAGGTTTTGTACATACTTACCTGGCAGATATATACGATTGATGGCCCACCCAGCCTCCCCTCAGGAGACAGGTGGAAGGAAAAAATTCTGGCTGGAAAGGGAGATTGGTTCTTACAGCCGCCACCCAGCGGGCGGGGGTAAGGTAGATCACCTGACCCTACTGTCGCGTGTTGCCGCGAGTTTTTGAATTCTGTCGTGACGTCAGAGATGTATAGCTAAGTATATATGCCAGGTAAGTATGTACACAAAACCTTATTGTATACTAACAATAACATTTATCTAGGAACAGATTACCAGATGGAGAGAGCCCAAAGAGTAAAATGGAATTTGTACATTGTGATCTTACTGGACCAAGAGTATTGAATCAAGGGGAAAAATCTAAATATTGTATTGTATTTTGTAGATGATTATTCAGGATCTGTTTTGTTTATTTCTTGAAACAGAAAAAGGGATGCACTTAATGCTACTAAGAGATTCCTGCAGATACTAGTTCTTATGGTGTTGTTAAAAGATTAAGGGTGTGATAATGGAGGAGAATTTTACTTCTTCAGAATTTAAAGAATTTCTGGTAAGTAATAAGATTTAAACAAGAATTTTCTTCACCAAAATTCACCACACCAAAAGGTACTGCTGAGAGAATGTGGCGTACATTGTTTGAAATGGCTAGATGTCTCTTAATTGAAGCAAAGCTACCAAAAATTCAAGTGGAATTATGCTGTTAGGGCAGCGTTTATATAAGGAATAGATGCTAAACAACTAGACTTGATAAAACCCCATATGAAGTGTAATGTCAAAGAAGCCTAAACTGGAAAAATATGCATATTTTTGGTTCCCTGTTTTTATGCCTTATGTAGAAAAGAAAGCCCTAAGCTTTGACCTAAGATGTGAAAAAGGGAATATTTGTTGGCTATGATTCATACAGTCCTGCTTATCTTGTATATTATCCAGGAACTGACAGTTTGAGAAAGGTTTAAGGTTAGTACATTTACTGACAAAATTCCATTTTGATAAATTCCCAATGTAATTCCCAATGTCTAAGAAGATGGTGAATCAGAAGATAGTGAATCGGATTCTGATAATGAGAATCAAAGTGATCCTGTTTCTAAACCTATCCTGTTGAAGATGAGGCATAGTGAAATTAATGCAGATTTGACTGAAACTGAAAGGGAAGGTGAGCCCTGTTATCCAAGTAGGGAGCGAACTGCTCCCAAATATCTTGAAGAATATGTTGTCCTGATAATGTTGATTTACTGGGCTATTCTGTTCATTATTGTTGTAAGTAACTGAAATTCCTGAAAGCTATAGAGAGGCATTAAATTCACATGTGGCTCACAAATGGAAAGCTGCAATGGATGATGAGATTCAATCTTAAGAGATAACAATACTTATGAATTGTGTAGTTTACCCAAACAACCGTTGTATTGTAGGTGGACGATGGGGATATGCCATTAAAGAAGGGTTAAATGGTGAAAGAGAGCAATATAAAGCTCGCTATGTTGCCAAAGGTATTCTCAAATTGAAGGTGTTGATTATACTGATACTTTTTCTCTACTGTGCGTATGACCTCAATTAGAATGCTTATGCAATTGGCAGTACAACATGATTTAATTGTGCATTGTATGGATTTTAAAACTGCCTATCTTAATTCTGATATTGAAGATTACAAGAAACTGGTAGTAATAATGAACAAGTTGGTTTTGGAAACTGAATAAATCTCTGTATGGTTTAAAGCAATCAGGCAGAAATTGGAATAATATGCTCCATGATTTCTTAATTCAAAATCATTTTGAGCAGTCATTAAGTGATCATTGTGTGTATGTCAATAAAAGATAATCACATGTAATTATTTTGGTTTGGGTTGATGATATGATCATTGCCAGTAGTAATGAGAAAGCTCTGTTTGACACTAAACGTGTATTATTTCATAGATTTAAGATGAAAGATTTGGGAAAACTTTCATGGTTTTTGGGGTGTTGAGTTTTGTTTTTCGATTACCATGATGCATAATATTTATTTGATGTGTAGTAATTTGCAGATTGATGAGAATAAAAGTTTATGAGGGGGGTGTTAGAATATTAAACTTTTATTTATGATGCATTGATAATGTTGATTATACGCTTGGGTGCAGTCATTTGTTTTACCATAATTCTTGCGTTATGATGTGCGCGGCATGACGCCGCTTTTGAAAGTAGTGTAACCGGCAAGTTGATCGCCGAAGGTACTCTGTACTGCTGTATCTCCCACATTTCTCCATTAAAGTGACTCATTTATGAAGTGATTGCTTATTTAATAACCCACCATCATGTCCTCGTCAGTCACAATGGAAAGAACTGAAGCAGGAAGTTAAGTTCGACTTTTACGGAAGGAAATTATTCTATAGAGGCCAAAAAAAAAAAAAAAAAGCTATGAAAACACTCTAATGAATCAATTTGTATAGGCCTAGCATTCTTGGCTAAAGTGTTGATTCTTGTGATACTATATACTGGTGAATAAGAACTAAAGCATGAAGTTAATTTCGGACCTCATATACTGAATGAAAGTATTCTATAAAAACTTGAAAAGGTATGAAAATATCTAATGAATCAATTCGTAGGGGCCTAGCATTCTTGGCTAAGGTGTTTATTCATAGCGATACTATACTTAAAAGGCTATTTTTTCCCATAGCAGGATGATTTGATAACTGTTAACATAAATGAATTGTTTTTTAAATATTTGAAATCAGAATAAGGTTTAGATGATAGAGTATCTTTCGAAATTAGTATAGTTTGAATGGTGGTTTAGGTCTATAGGCATACTAAGCTTATAACTTCCCTGACTCTCACTAACAAATTACTATTATTTCTATAATACACATCTTTGGATGGAGACAAACGAAACCAGGGTTTGTTACATTTGTTACACTATAAAATACAACTATTTGTACTTCGAATCGACTAACCGAAGCTATTTATTACCGTTTGTTCGCATTGTCCTGAACACAGCTCTCACAGAGTATAGATAATATTAATTTACCTATATATGTTATATACATATATATGTGTATATAAATGTATACTATATATATATATATATATATATATTTGTATATATATACACATATATACATACAAATATATATATATACATACATATACATGTATGTATATTTATACATATGTACTGTTTGTATATAAATAAATAGATATTTGTATGCATATATGTATGTATAACTTATATATGTATGTATAGATAAAGATATAAATATGGCCTTTAACGATCGTATGTGATCTCACCCCTGGGGCATCATTGCTAAGAGAGCGTCCATAGAAATGGGGGTTTAGTTTAACCAGTGGTGGGCCCTTCCCACCCCATTTCTCAGCTTCTCATAGCTAGCCAAGATAGATGAATTCCTAAGACTGATGACCCTTCTTCTTGTAACGCCTCCAGACTATTCCTCTGCGGTTGATTCTAGAAAACAGGTGGTTCTTTTACTGAGTCCAATATCCAGCCATTTCTCTGTTAATTGTAGGAAACCCTTTGTTATAGACAGGAAGCTTCCAGTCGCCTAATCAGATGACGTCGAAGTACAGCGACTCCTGACAATGCCCTTTGATGTCTTAGTGCCTCTGCCACACTGGGATCAACACTTTGCATATGTAAAAGGCATGAAACTTACTGTTTTTTACACCGCGCCAGTGGTTGCCTCTGCAGTATATGCTAGGATTTGATATCCTATGCATTGCGTGGGCCCATATTTTGCGTATATAAACGGCATTGTAACTTACAGGGTTTTACGCCACGCCAGAGGTTGCCACAGTAGTATATGCAAAAAGTGGGATGCAAGTGCAATGCATAATCCAATTCACATATGAAGTAGTAGGCATGAAAGACTTCGGGTTCTTATGCCACGCCAGTGGTTGCCTACTACCCATATGAGATTGGACTTGATACCCTATTCCCATGGGTATCATGCGGCAGCAGAGAGAGGGGATGCACCACAGTCCAATGTTGGAGATGGCGTGCACAACAATCCAGTCTTTGGGCACTTACTGCCAGGCCACAATCCACTGTAGTCTCTCGATTATGCAGAACTGCTTCCACAAGCATATCTAGGAAGGATTTCCATCACAAACTTCAGCGTCTTCCTGTTCTCGAAAACGAAATACACTGACTCCTGGCGATGCCCTTCGATGTCTTATTGCCCCTGCCACACTGGGATCAAACACTTTGATATGTAAAAAGGCATGAAACTTACGGGTTTTTACACGCGCCAGAGGTTGCCTCTGCAGATATGCTTGTATTTGATCTCTTATGCATTGCATAGCCCATATTTGCATACCTATAAAAGGCATTGAAACTTACGGGTTTTTACGCCACGCCAGAGAGGTTTGCCACAGTAGTATATGCAAAAAGTGGGATGCAATTTGCAATGCATAATCCAATTCACCATGATGAGTAGTTAGGCACGAAACTTAGGGTTCTTACGCCGCGCCAGTGGTTGCCTACTACCCATATGAGATGGGCTTTGATACCCTATTTCCAAGGGTATCATGTGGCAGGAGAGAGAGGGATGCACCATAGTCCAATGTTGGACATGGGTACACAACAATCCAGTCTTCGGGCATTATCGCCAGGCCACAATCCGCTGTAGTCTATCAATCACACAGACTGGTTCCACAAACCATATCAGGAAGGATTTTTCTTACAAACTTAGCGTCTTCCTGTTCTCTATGTCTGAGATTTCCTGCCTTCTATCCTCGCAAGTAAACCACAGGTTCTAAAAAAATGCAGAGGTCTTTACTTGCACCTTTAAGTGACGGGCGTTTATCTTGTAGAGTTCTCGGACCATTTTAGCATCTCGCTCCAGTCGTTGGAGGTGCTGCAGATATCGCCCATTTTCTGGTGCAATTATCTTCTGTTTAGAGGCCTTCTCAATTGATGGAGTTTCATTTGGGGCCTTTGAGTGCCTCTTGGTGCCAGCTGAAGGTCGTTACAATCCTTTGATTTGGCGGAAGTTTCTTCCTCGATGCTGTCCATTCGTCGTAAGAGGGCTCTGCAGTTGATCTGGGCTTCTTCAGACACGAGTTTTATCCGAAGCCTTTTTGTCTTCAGCTTTCGTTATCGTCCTCTCTCTTCTGCAAATTTTCCTTTCTTTATAATTCTTTGGTCCATTTATTAAGGATTTTTGACATTTCCTAGCAGCTGATCTTTGTATCCTGCTCCAAGATCTCTTCTTGGGGTCTTACGATTTCCATTAATGCTTCCATCTCTTCAAAAACCCTGGTCTCTAGTTGCTCCTTCGTCTCAGCAAGGTCGAATTCAAGTTGAACTATCCTCCTAATCAGGTCATTCATCTTTCCATTTGCCGTCGGTTGTTCTGCTACACGATTTAGATTCTTTCAGTAAACCACTGACTTCCAATTGTTTTTGGGTGCATTCATTTTCCAGTCGAAGGATTTCGCTATCCTTCTGCAAGTTCTGTTTTCTCAGCTTTTCCAGTTCCTCGTTTTTCTCAGCTAATTCTCTTTTACATTGGTCTAGCTCTTTCAAATTTTCGTGGGCCATCTGTGTCTGAATGGTGAGGACTTGTAACTCGTCCTCTAAACCTTTCATCTTCATGGTCTTGTTCTCGTTCTCCCCCTTCAGCTTTTTCTATGTTCTTTTCTTTCCTTCCATTCTCTTTCGAAGTCCTTCCAGGTCCTGATTCAGCTTGTTCCATTTTTATTTGCATTTCGTCTCGGCTTTTATCGTTTTGCTGTAGATTTCGATGGCAAAGTGTCCTTCTCCATCGGAGGCACTAGACCGTGTTTTCCAAATAATAAGCATCTGATCTCTCTCCTCGTTTTCCTTCCTTTGGAACATCTGTGACCTTCGCCTTTTCAATCATTTCGCTTTTCAGCTTCTGCATCTCTTCGACATTGAACTGAATCTTTCTTTCCTTTTCTTTGTTTAGTCGTTCGAGTTGTCTGATGTGTTCTTCCATCTGCAGTCCTGCTACGGTCAGGCCCTCTACCTTGTCCAGTAATTCGTCGATCAGCTGATCCTTTTCTAATCTCTCTTTCTCAAACCTCAAGAAAAGATTTTCATTTTCCTTAATTACTTCCTCGAACTTCCGACTTGTATCCAAATTTCCTTGTTTCTTTACTTCCTTCACTATCCTTGATGGTCCGCCTTCTTCATTCCTGGAACGTCCTATTCTACTTCGTTATCCGAAACATGGTCTTCTTCAAAGCCAGAGTGATCAATTTCGTCCTCCTGATTTCCAGCCTCATCAAGACAGGCAGAGCTGTCCGAGGCCATGAAATCGACAAAGAACTGAACCATTTTAATGCTAAATCCACGAAGTATAAATACTCCAGTGAATAGCATAACAATTATGGCAAAAATGTAATCACTTCGGGGGACTTGAAGCATGGAGTCAAAGCACTGTGCAAGCACAACTGTAAGCAAACTAAGAAACATCTTTGTTCGTTACACATTAACTCTATTTGCCTTACCGTTACTTTCCAAAAATCCCACGGGACGTGTCTGGATTGTATTTCAGGAGTCATTTCTGGTTCCGCCGGAGTCGATCCTGTCTTCGAATGTTTGCTGATCCCGGACGCAGTAGAGGTGTCTGGATTCCGGAGTCAATTTGGGCTTCACGGGAGCTGCTTCCGTCTTCATATGTATCAGAAGAGGGGAATTCCTATGCAGTCTCCAGGGACTTTCTGAAGATCCTGGAGCCAGTCTTTCACATGGTCACACACAAGCGCGCTCCTGCACACACAATACTATATATATATACACACACATATATATATATATATATATATATATATATATATATATATATATATATATATATATATATATATTATATGTGTATATCTCTGTGTGAACTCTATTTTTAGTACAAAACAGCTGACAACAGATACACGATTTAGGTCATAAATAAGAAAGCTAATTAGAATGCAAATTTATTATCGACAAAATACTTTGTACAAGAATATTAATTTGATAGTTTGCCTCCTCAGTTCCTGCTGGATTTTTATAGGACAGGAGTACTGTTGACCTTTGACATGGAAAATATATTTTAAATACTTGTTATTTCAATAAGAATAATTATATTTTGTATTAATAAATCCCGTCAAACTCAAATTCATCTTTTAAATTAAGTATCTGTATGTCCCTAAATTTACACAGTTTATAAGTGGGCTGTTGACTCTGGTTTCAGCTTAAAATGGGCTAATACATTTTCACTTTAAAAGAACTATAAGCTCAGGATTTAGCATAAATTGGCCAGTTTATTTTCATCCTTATAAGTACTACCTGCAATATACTTTCACTTTATAAGTATTAGCTCATGTTTTAGAATACGTTTTCCAATATATTATAACTTTATAGTTGTTAGCTTAGTTTCAAGTAAAAATTGGTAAATATATATTCCTTATATAAGTATTCTCTCTTATTTCAGTGTAATTTAGTTCATATATTCTTAATTTAAAAGTATTAACTTGGTTTCAAGTGTGAATTGACAAACATATTTTCTCGTTATTAGTATTAGCTTAGGGTATAATGTAAATTGACCAATATATTTACACAATATAAGTATTAGCTCAATTTTAAGTATGAATTGTCCAATACATCTTTACTTTATAAGTATCACCTAGGTTTCATTGTAAAATGACAAAACTTTTCCATTTTATAAATATTAGCTCAGTCTTAAGTATAAATTGCCCAATATATTTTTTCCTTTATTAATATTAGCTGGGGCATTTTTACTTAAGTGTCAGATCAGGTTCCAATATAAATCGACCATTATGTTCCATCTATACAAATTTTACCTCGATTATATAGTCTATAGTAGATTCACATCAACCTTGCATTTGATGTCTAGGCCAGTCCCGTAAGACGTTCCTGATTGGATGTTGATAAGTCAATCACAGCCCTGTGATTGGCTAAGTCAACAGCCAATCAGGAGTGTCGTAAAGGACTGGCCCAGACATCAAATACATGGTTGATGTGAATCAAATAGTATATTCTCACTTTGTAAGTACTAAGTCATTTGAAATTCTCAGAAGCGTTCAGATTCCAGTTCAGTTCAGCTTTCAGTTCCTAGAACCTATACGATACTACCCCTGAGGCGTGACGTCACGAGGTTACGAGATGTGGAAGGCGATTTGCTCCAAAACCAGAGAGACAGTCTCTGCTAAAAATCCAATGATGACAACAAACGCAGCCTGAAAAGGATGAAATATCCTCATTGTTAGATTTGTTGAAACTGTACGTAAAGGTCGCCACTAGCAGTCAGTTATACCTGCGTAGTTATGCCCGCGCAGTCGGCCTGTGCAATTAAAACTGAACCCAAGCTATACCTAAGGCAAAACTGAACTTTATTGGGTTCAGTTTTGCCTGCGCAGGTATAACTGAACGTTAGTGGCGGCCTTTACGATACATAGTTGTATTTGATCTAATTTTGACGCAATACAAAAAAATTTTTATGTTGTTATTGTGAAAATTCCTGAGTAATGCGTACAGAATCATAATTCGTTTTGGGCAACATTTTTACCTAATAACAAAATCTTCTACATGTTAAAAAAAAGGGTATTTTTAAAAGGCTGAATCAATAAGTGCAGAATCATAGTTTGATTTTGGATGATTTTGACGCAAGACAAATCTTCTTTATATTAAAAAATAGTGCAAAAATATATTTAACGAAGGAAACACTTCCTTACTAGAGTAAAAATACATTGGCAATGATTATTGCAAAAAACTCGAGAGTTTCCATCTAGGTATTAATTAGATCTAGGAAATGTTTTTTGACACGAGTAACATGACAACGATTTATTATAAATGATTGATAATGGCATGTTCCGGAACCTTTGAGAAAAAAACCGTTTTTAAGGTTATAAATATGCCTGGTTGTGTTCAAAACGTCTGAAAGTAGTATATATATATATATATATATATCCATAAAAAAATGGTAGGAAAAGACCCACTAGTAAATAACCCCAGTGACAAACAGACCATTAACAAATCCTTTTCAAAGATAATATCAAGTTAAGAATTGACTTAGAACTGTCCTAGAAACCACTAAAGAAAATGGTTGCTAAAAGAACTGTAATCACCGAACCCCCTGTTCACCACATCCATCTTTTGTCAGAACAGAACTATACTCTGTTTTTTTTCCGAAAAAAAAAAAGCTGTCCTCCCCGCCTGTGGTGTTTTTGTATGGTAACACTGCGTCCCGGGCTTTAGATAGTCACATTCAGCTTACATTCAACGATTATAATAATATCCTATTTCGAATATTAACGGTGTAATTCGCATACAGTAAATTATGAAAACACTTTTCAGTTGCAAATGTACACAGATATCCTTTTATTTAACCTAAAACTTACAAATAGCGTAACTATCTAAAGCTCGGGACGCAGTGTTACCATACAAAAACACCACAGGTGGATGGACAGATGAAAAAAAAACAGAGTATAGTAGTATCGCATAACATAGTCCTTACATATCAATTCAATATCAAGTTGAAGGTAGTTGAACTATTCCATTTGTTAAATTTTGCAGAAAGCATTGGAAACTCACAAAATACTATCATATTTAAAAATTAAAAGAAAAAGAAAAAAGTATAACCTAACAATGAAAACCAGGCAACCTCACTCTATTGCTTTTGATGTCATTATGTGCACGGGAATCTAATATCAATGTGTCATTTATTGGTCTAAGAAACATCCCTCGCGAGAGAGAAACAATTATTGCACTGCATTCTGTGTAAGTTCATGTTGGAGAGATATCAAAAAAGCTTAATATACCGGAGAGAATCATACATAGATGAATCAAATTGTTTAGAGAACGGCAAAGTTTAGAACATGGGCCTAGAGGTGGAAGACCTCGAAGCACCACAAGAGAGAAAGGCAATACATTAGTGTAAATGTTGCTGAACAACATTCATTTGAGAATTTTGAATTCTAGCGCCTCGTCACGATATTGCTGAACCAGGAAATCATAACTACCTCTTCGCCTATGACTGCGGTCTGATGAATACTCTAGATGGTAGAGGAAACGAGATTTTAAAAAAATTACACTTGAAATCTTTGATACGTGTCCTAATGAATAAGTTCTAGTGAATAAGCAAACTTATTTCACTGAATGGAATGGGGAATTCAGTTTAGTCCTTAAGCTGGCCTCACCACCTAGGCATTTATTTCTCGAGCAGCGAGCCGTTGCTGCCGAGAATGAAAAATCGGGAGCTTTTAGCTCGAGATTCTTGCTTCCGAACAGGACGGAAAGCAGCCAGCACGAGCCGCGAGCCACAGCATAGTGTAAACAAACAAGATGGCTGCTGCTGATAGGACGTACTCTCCTGAGCCACTCTTGAACCCACAAACGTTTTTTGTTACTCTTGCATTCACGTAAGTTTCCGAGAAATAAACCACTGCAGCGCATCTTGCAACAGTCCGACAATTTCTGGGCGCCATGATGATATCAGATGATCAGTTTTGTTTACTTTTTCCTACGGCTCCTCGAAACCACGAGTTCCTAGTGTGACGATACAACACTTTTGCTCGCGAGCATCGGCTGGATGCTGCCAAAACCACGAAGCAAGAAATGACTAGTGTGATACCAGCTTAACTCTTTATTTTGTTTTGTTTTGTATCGGTGACCATGAATTATGCATGCATTTTTTTTCTTTCAAACCTAAATAATACCTTTTATAGGGATATGCTTTATTAACATCGGCCCTAATCCCTCCATCACTCCTATACGCCACCTCCGCTCTCTTCCGCATCTCAGGCGACTCGATCCGACTTCTCGCTACGAACTCCATCGTGTAAGAGCATCGCCAATGATAACGGTTATTTCAAAATTCCCCGCACCGACAAACGGAAGCCTTGAAATGAATGTTTATAACATATTTTCTGTTCAAAGTTTTCTTTATCTCTAATTCCCTAAAATATTTGCATACACTCGTGTTACACCCGGTATGATTGTTGTAGCTGTCAAAGAGCAACCCCTTATTAAAGCAGTAGGTTTTTCTTAAAAAAAAAAAATGAAATATACTTAAACGAGAACGTCACCTTTCATATTTCTTATCGTTTCAGCTACCTTATAATATGCTTATGGTAAATAGGTCTAGCCATACATGTGAAGCTAATTTTAATTAATTTCTATTTAGAAGTAATGAATAGCTACAGAAAGATCAGCCTAAGAAAGTTTTAATAAAAGTAACCCTTTCTTAATGTATTCGTCAGTTTTGACTCCCACAGCTTTCCAACGTGTACAGATGAAACAGGATGATATGCAAGGAATTCGATAAAATAAAAGACTGAATTATATTAGTTTTATTTTTTTATGATTGATTTTAGACTTTTGAATAGCTAGGTCTGAGTAAAATTATGTTAAAGCAAATTATGAAAGGGATAAGAAAAAAAGGAAAACATGGCCAATAAAACAAGAATAACTGGAATAATAAAATAAAGCACACACACACACACACACACACACACACACATATATATATATATATATATATATATATATATATATATATATATATATATATATATATATATATATATTGTCGTTTTAAATATGCACTCACATTACGTATTCGAGAGAGTATACTGCTGAAAATAGACCTAGGTTAATCGTGTGAAAATCAGAAGTCCAATTATGGCCCACTAAATGTGTCATGCAAATTATTTTATTGATCACAGGACAAAATTAGTTTAATTAAACATCGTTATTAAAGAATGTTAATGCCTTAATGTATTATTTATCGGCTGTAGGAGACGAAATGACAACACCCCAGTGCAGTACGATATGTTGGGTCAAGACTCGAGCGGCAGGAAAGCCAACTTCAAAAGGCTGATGCTGACACGAAGCTAGAGTTGAGAATAAAATTAGAATTCATGGACCCATTGGTATATATTTCTTTACTTTGCAAGATAATTAACTTTAATACGTTGAATAAGTCTACTCAATTCTAATGTAATTTATTTCAAGTATATATAGCACCTTTGAAAGGAAATGTTATTTATTTTTAAGTAAATAATCTGGCACCTGCATATGGCAATATTTCCGTAGCGAACAATGAATTAAGAAACTACGCCAATTCTTCGTTGGCCGACTGTACACTCGACAAGAAAACTGAAGATACAGTTTTCATTAGCTTTCGTTCATCCAATTCCCATTTGTTTTTACTGAAAAGACATAATATCGCTAAATTACTCTAGAATATGAAAATACATTGTAAATTAAATTAATCATATAAGTTAAAACTGCAAACAAAACCGTTCAGATACATAAAACACGATATATGTCCGAAGTAATTGGAATTTCTCAGATGGTTTCGTTCATAGAGATCTGGTAGATAGAATGTGAATTTCTGAGTTTAGTACTAGTATGTATCATGAAGACAATATTTACTCGTTTTGCTTCATTAGCGAGGATATATTGCATTATCGTAAGTGGTGAATGCAATGATTTTAGTTTTTACAAACTTATGTTTGTATTCCAAAGCGATTAAAGTTAGCTGACGTCAATGGCACTCAATGTTGCGACCGGCTAAGGTAGGTTTAACAAATCTAGTTTCATCCGCAAGAGCGTTTTCTATGATGTGAGGAGGAGCCCTAGAACTTCAAGCGGGAAAGCGCAAGTCACTGGATACTGGCTAACGTAACGGATTTCACACTTGATTACCTTTGACGTTGACATGGATCGAATGCTGGTTGCTGTTTACAAAGCTACTGTCTTTAAACATAAATCTTAATCAAGGTTTTAGTAGCATGTTAGCTCAAAGATTTTCTGGCTATATGCTCCCATTACAAATCAGTTCGTAGTAGCCTACAGCCCTACACGACCATTTCTTTGCCGCGAGGCTGAAAGATCTCCCACGATATAAAACTTTAATTGCCTGTGCAATACATATGAGTTATTTGTGGTAATAAATATTTTTACTTAACACAGCTTTTTTCGTGAATGATTTGTGGATGAAACCTGATTTTCAAAAGTAAAGACTATATCAAGAAAGCAAGAATGACCGCACCCTGTGTCTAAAATTTTCAAAGGCAACTGTCGAATGTAATCAAGATTAGGGTATGAATTTCTTAGAGAATTAACTTGAATATTATGATCCTTCAAATTTAATCTAGCATAATGCAGCACGATCTTGGCAGTAATATGATATCGCGCAAGCATAGGCCTATCGATAGAGATATTTAATTCATTATATTTTCTTCTGCCTTTCCCCGTCACAAATCAAGTCCATCACCAGTACTATCATTCTCCTCTCTCTCCTCTCTCTCTCGCTCTCTCTCTCTCTCTCTCTCTCTCCTCTCTCTCTCTCTCCCTTCTAAAACATACTTTAAAAACATATATATTACCACTCAATCTCCCAAAAAGAAAATATAATGAAATTAAGTAGTTATAAATAGGCCTAAGCGTTCACATGAGGCAGATTTTTGTTCCTCTCTCTCATCCACTTTTAAAACAAAACATTTGAAAAAATATTATCACTCAATCTCTCAAAGTAAATATAATGAATTAAGTATCTCTATAGATAGGCCTATGCTTGCGCGCTCTCTCTCTCTCTCTTCTTCTCTTCACAGTTTTCTTTCTCTCTCTCTCTCTCTCTTTCCCCACTTTTTGAAACATTTGAAAAAATATCACTTAACCTCTCAAAGCAAATATCATGAATTAAGTATCTCTATCGATAGGTCTATGCTTGCGCGCTCTCTCTCTATTGTCATAATATTTTAGTCTTTACTGTATTGTTCCTCACGATTTCCACAAGTACTGCCCAAATTTTAAAACCCTTTCTCTCATTGTTTAAGATCCGTCTTTAATTACATATGAATTTTACATCAGTTTAGTGTCAAACATTATTTATAAATAAGGTTTCACAGTAGGTTTTTAAAAAGGATGATCGATATTCTACCCTGAACTGACATTACCAAACCAACATTAACGAATAATATAGAGCCTGTTTCTACATTCAAGTATAAATGATTATAGGACCTCAACAGAATCTTTATGGTGTAAAGTTGATGGACATCTATAAAGCAACAAACGCTATAATTTTGAAGCTCCGCCCCCTTTCAAGAGTTGCCAGGTGTGGCATTAATGAACAATAGCTATATGTCCGAAGATTTAAAAAAAAACGGTATCTTAAGTTTCCTTGCCGAGTGTACAGACGGCCAACGAAGAATTGGCGTAGTTTCTTAATTCATTGTTCGTTATGGAAATATTGCCATATGCAGGTGTCAGATTATTTACTTAACAATAAATAACATTTCCTATCAAAGGTGCTATACTTGAAATAAATTACATTAGAATTGAGTAGACTTATTCAATGTATTAAAGATAATTATTTTGCAAAGTAAGGAAAATATATACCGATGGGTCCACGATTTCTAATTTTATTCTCAACTCTAACTTCGTGACAGCATACCGAAGATTTTGATTTGAAGTTGGCTTTGCTGCCGCTAGAGTCTTGACTCAACGTATCGTACTGCACTGGGGTGTTGTCATTTCGTCTCTACAGCCGGTAAATAATACATCGAGGCGTTAACATTCTTTGAAAACGATGTTTAGTTAAACTAATTTTGTCCTTTGATCAATAAAATAATTTGCATGACACATTTAGTGGGCCTAAATTGGACTTCTGATTTTCCACATGATTTGCCTAGGTCTATTTTCAGCCAGTATACTTTCCTCGGATACGTAATAATTAATGAATATTTAAATCGACAATACATACATACATACATACATACTACATACATACATACATACATACATACATACATACATACATATATATATATATATATATATTAATCTGCTTGATTTGACTATTCCCGTTATTCTTGTATTAGCCATGTTTGCCTTTCTTCTTATCCTTTTCATAATTGCTTAACATAATTAACTCAGACCTAGCTATTCAAAATCAAAAAGCAATCATAAAAAAATCAACGAATATAATTCAGTCTTATTTTTATCGAATTCCTTGCATATCATCCTGTTTCATTTGGACACCTTGGAAAGCTGTGGGAGTCAAAACTGACGAATACATTAAGAAAGGCTTACTTTCCTTAAAGCTTTCTTAGGTTGATTTTTTTGTAACTATTCATTTCTTCTAAATAGAAATTAATTCAAATTAGTTTCACATGTATACCTACTAGACCTACTACAATAAGCATAATAAGTAGCTGAAAGGATAAGAAATATGAAAGGTGACGTTCTCGTTTAAGTCTATTTCATATGTTGTTGTTTTTTTTTTTCTTTCAAGAAAAACCTACTCCTTTAATCAAGGGTTTTGCTCTTTGACGGCTACAGGGTGTAACACGAGTGTATGCACATATTTTGTGGAATGAAAGATAAAGTTTCTTTGAACAGAAAATAATTTATAAAACATGCATTTTAAGACGTCCGTTGTCGGTGCGGTGGGGAATTTTAAAATAACCGTTATCATTAGTGGTGCTTTCACGCAGGAGTTCGTAGTGAGAACCGAGAAGTCGGATCTATCGCCTGAGATGTAGAAGAAGAGCGGAGGTGGCGTATAGGAGTGATGGAACGATTAGGCCGATGTTAATAAAGTATCTCCCAATAAAACGTATTCTTTAGGTTTTGAAGAAAAAAATGCATGCAGCATTGAAACCGTTTCCCTCCCTATCCGTGGTATTCACTGGCCACCGATAAAAAACAAAACTAAAAGAGTAAGCCTGACTGAATCTCTCATTCATCAAAGAAAATAAGTTTGCTTATTCATTACTTATTCATTAGACAACTACCAAAGACTTCAAGTGTAGATTTAAAAATCTCTTCCTCTCCATCTTAAGTTTTCATCAGACACCAGTCATAAGCAATGTCGTGACGAGGCACTAGAATTCAAAGTTCACAAATGAATGCTGCTCAGCAACATTTACACTACTGTATTGTCTTGCTCTCATGTGGTGCTTCGAGGTGTTCCACCTCTAGGCCCATGTTCTAAATTTTGCCGTTCTTTAAACAATTTTATTCATCTATGTATAGTTCTTTCTGGTTTATTAAGCTTTCTTGATATCTCTCCAACAGGAACTTGCACAAATGCAGTGCAATAATTATCTCGCTCATTGAGGGATGTTTCTTAGACCGATAAATGACACATTGACATTAGATTCCCGTGCACAATGATATCAAAAGCAATAGAGTGAGGTCGCCTAGTTCACGCTGTTATTTTTTTCTTTTTGTTTTTAAATTTGATAGCATTTTGTGAGATTCCAATGTTTTCTGTAAAATTTAACAAATGGAATATTCAACTACCTTGAACTTAATATTGAAATGATAATTTAAGGACTATGTTTATGCGATACTACTAGTGATAGGTGTCTCCTATCTATTTGTTAATGTATATCTAGGTTGTGATATGACGTTTTTTATCACTTCGTTTCGTTCACGTCAATTTTGCTATATGGAAAATAGTTTTACACAATCACATAAACATAATGTTTCTAAAGATATCAGTGACTGTTTTTAACGTCATTACACATGATTTCTTCCATTTTTGAAAAGAAAAATAGATAAATAAGGCATGAATCGTGCGTCAGGCAGGTGAACGAAAAATTATGAAACTCTGCCACGAGTTTTTTGGCCGACAGTACATTCCGGAATGAAGACATTACTAAAAAGCTGTACACCCTGAAGACACAATTCTACAGGGAAATGTCTGGAGCTCCGAAGTTATGGTGTTTTGATGAGCTGCGTTTCCTGTAAAAAAAAAAAAAAAAAAAAAAAAATATTAGTATAATCTTTGTAACCCTATATTTGAACCTTACTTTCAAATAATTACCGTCCCTAAGGACATTATGGGGATCTTCACAGGTTTCGGGGATGATTAGACCGAGGCTCTGTTTTGAAATCCTGGTTGATTATTGGAGGCTTGCATACGATCCTCCAGCTGCAAGAACGAGCTCCTGGTGATATGCTGTCTCGAAAGCTGGTGTCCTGCTTACAAATATATGGTTAAATTTTTTTCCAACAATTTATAAAATGCAGGGATTGGCATTCTTGTGTAATTTTCAGTCTGTTGGAATTTCGACTTGTAGCTCCAAAAATATTTCACTGAAGCTTCCCTTGAGAGGTTGCCAGAAAGCCATTGCTTACACCACAAGGTTCTACGTTTCTTCCTCAAAAGTTTCTTTTTTGCAGCACAGAGCAACTATACCCCACAGTAGAGTCTCCTGGCAAAGTACATCATTGGCAGGCATCCTGGCTTGATGAAAGCTGAACTATAACTGAGCAGCTCGCGCGCGAAAACAAGTGAGCAGTGTTGCAGTATAGTTCGGCCGCTACTAATTTTTTTCAACACCACTACTGCATCACATGGCTGATACATGATGGCATAGTGTGTACCAGGCTTTACTGTCTCCTGTTTCCTCCACCATTATTTCGTCATGCTGTGCTACTAAATGGCTTATTCAACATAGCAGTAATCAAAGATTACCGTTAGACATGATTAATTAATTACCTGGCTGACATGGAATTGCACACGAGACCAGTAACATAACTGAAAGAGACCGACGAACCACACATGTACGATAACCAAGGTCCTTGGATGACAGTATTATGGAAGAGTATCCTAGACGCAATGTATTTCCAGGCACATCAAATACTGGTCATATCCCTTGTGTGTTAACCATGACTGTAAAGTAACCGAGAAGTAGGTTGCATCTGTCTCCGATTACTTGAGAAGTGAGAACATCCTGCATGTGGTAGCCTGAACTTATTACAGGTAAGTTCTGGAGTAAAACGCTCGCACAATTTTTATATTAATTTTACTTTGTTGTAGAGTAATAACCACGTGGAATAATCTGTGTTTTATGTCTGATATATGATTTATTTATAGGGTTGGTGGATGTTACCTAGACCTATTTTTAATTCAAGAGACCATTTTGGTGAATTGTCATTCAGCACGATCGATATTAGAAGTATTTAAATGTTTAGTGATGACTATTTGGCAAATGGGTGATTTAAATATTTTGTTAGGAAGTGAAAAAATAACTTTGAAAAATAGCTTCTACAGGGGAACTGGACCTGAAATGATGTTACAATTATACATACAGCGTCGCAATGATGCACTAATCACATTCTGTTTTCAGGTAAGACTCGCGATGTTTGTCTCGCAGTAGCTACAGAGAATCTAGGGACGATTAAAGCGGCAGTGCAAAGACGCCAATGAAAGGGAAGAGTAAGCAGCCCATTCACGATCAGTAATTACTGAAGGAATTCCTTCAGTGTCAGAACTAGGACGTCCACTAACGGTCAGTGCGTTCATCAGTGTAGGATAGACTACCGTGGTGATTAGACAATCGAAATGGCTTCCTCTTTTTTGTGATAATGAGGTATTGTTAGTTTTTCTGCTAATTTTCCATACGCTTCGTTTTTTTTTTTCTTATATTTATTCAGATAATGTTTTAACTTAATTTGCCAAAGGCATGGCTGTTCTTTGTATAACTGAAAAAATTCGCCCCAAAATTCTCTATCTTCCAGCATCTTAACTACTTAAACCTCACTCGAATCTCCCATGGGGGTACGAAATTATTATCAACTAAAAATTCCCCCTCGGTACATATATGCAAATATATCAATTCCGAGGTAGAGCGAATTAGATATTAAAGGACATTTGTAGCTCGAATGATTTATATGAATCACGGTGATGTGATAAAATATTCACACTCTGGCCATGCGGTTCACACTGATAACTTAACAGACTGGTAGCCATTCACGGTCAATGTTCCCTTCAGTGCGCTTCAGCCCCGCCTCCAAAATCAAGCAGAGTTTGATTCTCATCAGTGTAACTGACAGTTGTACTGACAGGCCTCAAACAACCCCATTCACGATCATTTTTGCCAAGTTTGAAGGAATTCCTTCAGTAATTACTGATCGTGAATGGCTTGCAGTATATAGTTCCTAGAAATTATTTTCAAACCCTTAGGTAAGATATTTGGGTGACATGTGACTTGCATATTATATGTCTGTAAATTTATAGTACATGTAGTTTGATGTGTAGCGGTTACATGCTGAGCTTGCGGGTATCCATGCACAGAAAAGAAATATATATATAATATTATATATATATATATATAATATATATATATATATATATATATAATATATATATATATTGGATATGTATATAATACATATAATAATATATATATATATATATATATATATATTATATATATATATATATATATATATATATGTGTATATATATATATATATATATATATATATATATATATATATATATATATATATATATATATATATATATATATATA
Source organism: Macrobrachium nipponense (assembly GCF_015104395.2). Lineage (NCBI taxonomy): Eukaryota > Metazoa > Arthropoda > Malacostraca > Decapoda > Palaemonidae > Macrobrachium > Macrobrachium nipponense. Next base: position 84,294,086 of record NC_087200.1, on the reverse strand, counting down.
TATATATATGAGCGTGAATGAGTGCCCCTCGGTTACAGAAGTAAAGTCGGAAGCGCAACATTTGCAGAATGGGTTTTTAAACGGAACCCGTTTATATATTATTTGAATAAAGGCAAAAACCACTAAGGAAAGTGAGACAAAGGAGTACTGCGAGGCCTTTCGACCAATGTCCGTTACTTAACAGACTGACATATATGTGAAGAAAAGTTTACAAAAAAGGTCGTAAAATGACAGATAGGTATTATAAAGGAAAATATGTATGTAGAATCCAACACACCTTGAGAATTAGTAACCTTCCCAAAACAAGGTTATACAATTTAAGAGATTCACAAAAGGTTAAGTCCAACTGCTCAGAAGCAGGGATAAGACAGTAAAGGAATTGATTATAAAGTCAAGTAAGAACCACACAAAATTTCATTTTGGCAAACAATAAAGCATTTTTTTTTTTTTGCTAGGTAAACATATGTATATTTTTTTAACAAGTTCGCCTTGCAAAAAAGGTTTTATTGTTTACCAAATTGAAATTTTGTGTGGTCAATTACCGCCTGTATCCCCTGCTTCTGAGTAGTTTGACATAACCTTTTGTAAAACTTAAATTGCACCCCTGTTTTGGGATGGTTTCTAATTCTCCAGTTCTGTTGGGTTTTTCTTAAGTAAAGGACAATGAGTCAAAAGGCCTCACAGTACTCGGTTTCACTTTCCTTCGGTGCTTTTAGATTTATCTTTATCTATTTTATACATATATATATATGTATATATATATATATATATATATATATATATATATATATATATTATGTATACATATGCAACTGCAATAGCCGCAATGCCCTCTCAACTTCTTGAATTCTTTTGCTCTTTTTTTTCCATACGCTTGTTGCTACAAAGCCTGAAGATCTAAGTTCGAAGAAATTTTTTGAAGAAATTGTGATGTCCGGTACCGGGAAACGAACCCAGGTCCCATATCACAACGTGCCTCTTTGTGATTATGGGACTTATATATATATATATATATATATATATATATATATATATATATATATATATATATATATGAATAACTTGATCACGAAGTATATAAAACGTGATGCTATGTATAAATAAAGGTTTTTGCCACGAAGGAAAAAATGAAAAAAGCGAGGTAGCCGAGTACTTTCTGTCTTGTTCCAACCCTTTAC